>NW_026718764.1:0-29880 GCF_029784015.1 Lycium ferocissimum | reverse complement strand
CCTGGTCTCGGTCGTTCTTAACCTTCCCCATTTTAACCCCTGAAAATTCATTTTCTTCGTTTTTCATTTTGTTTTATTTTACCAATACGTTCCTTTTTCTTAAATTTATTTTGTAATTTATTCTCGCGAGCGGGGGCCCCCAAAATGGCCCGCTGGGAGTTTATTGGTCCGTTGGGGGGAAACTCCTTTTGATCGGAGGGCGGTAACACCGTATATATGCGTCTTCGTGTCTGTTTGTTAATACATATGATCGTTTAGGTACGGCGGGGCCTGTCCGTCTTCGGTCTGTTACATGTTAGGGCACACGTAGGCATACGTGGGTGCGGTTATGCATTCGGTTATGTGTGTACGTATGGTATGTCCGGGCCGGTTTATTCACCGCGACTTCGTCGGCTCGCCTATATATATGTATGGCTATATGTCGGCCCCGTGTGTGCCTCTCACAGGCTCGTTGTGCGTGTAAATTTTGGTTAGTAAGAAAAACAAAGAGGAATTCCATTTTAATTTTTCTATATATCCCTCGAGTTATTATTTGTGGCTTTTGGTACGTACGGGTGCCCAGTTCGGGCGCTAGTCACGGCCTACGGGGTTGGGTCGTGACAAATGCTTCCTTCAGTATTCTTTTCATTTCTTCAATCTGTGCCCATCTTATATTCGGTGCATGAAGAATTTCATGTTATCTCCGTATCGTTCAGCAAAACACTACTTTTCACGAATCCGCTTTTTCGTTTTGCGAAGCATATCCTTGTTTATTTTCTATTTGTCGTTACCATACCGATCATTTCAGCATTCACTCTTGTCTTGTCGCTCATCTTCCTTGCATTAGTCCCTTCACGTCCACAGTCCTGCATCACTCATTTCCAAGCTATGCATGTCATAACGTATCGGTATGATGTAATGCTACTTGCCTTCTTCTCACCTCCTCTTTCTTTTAAGTCCTCTTTCTAACTACTGTACTCGGTCCCGCTTCCGTTACCATTGACTTTGACTCTTTGAACTTCCCTACGGAACTTGGTGAGTATTTCTTATTAGTTCTACATTTACCTTTCTGTTTCACAATAATCATATCGTATCCTTCCCCACTTTTCTTTTATTCATTTGTTTTTTTGTAATCCCTATGGCACTCACATTTCATCTGTTTGTAATCCTTCTTATAACGTGAAACACTCCGTAATCTTATTCGTGATTCTTAGTCACTAGAACTTTTGCCCTCCATTCTAAGCTCTTTTGGGCAAAAATGTGGTAAGGTATTTCTTTCAAATGAATTTCAAACTTTTCTTGCTCATATATGTTTTTTTTCGAAATAAAATTTTCCCCAAGAACGATGCCTCTTAATCGACATGGAGGGTATCTCTAAAAAAAAATTTAATCCAACGAAATAAATTTACCTTATCGGTATCGACCTTCAAGACATATCGTAAACTTATATCTCATCCCCTTTTTTTTTTTCGGAAAAATTGGGCGAGTTTCTCTTGTAATCCCTACTATCTCCAAATCTGCACACGAAATACCAACAACGCCTCGCGAGCCAACACACATATATATATCATATCGTAGCGGCGTCGGGCTTCCTTTATTAATCGCAACGCCTCACAACTGTACCTGTCACTCTTTCTTGTTTATTCTCCCCTACTATCTTTAATTGTAGGTTTCAACCATGTCTGTAGCATTCGTACTATGCCTAATCATATATTACGCTTACGATTCTTGGTTTTATAGCTTCTTCCTCGGCACACTTTCCGAAATTTGGACTCATACGCGATATATATATTCAATCTATTTCCTTACTATACTTACCAAAACTACCCGTAATGATGGTCGATTTGCCATTAAAATATACATCGCTATCGTTATGTTCCCTTGCTATCCAACTTTCACCCGCATGTACCCACTATTTTTCTATCTTAGATTTCAAAATTCCCGCGGATAAGAATGCCTTAGTCACGGTTACTCATAAATACTTGGTGGTTGACTCCTTTGATTTCCGCTTGCCTCTATTAGGTAACAATCGATAACAGATGCCCATACCTAGGAATTTAGATAAAATCTCATGTACCTGAATCGATCGGTCTCTAGTCTGATCCGACGATCTAGAAGGTGGAGTGTGCGCCTCGTCATCGTCTGACCGCCATCTACTCGTCTGACCTTCATCGTCTTCCTCATCTGAATCCAGGATATGTAGAATCGGGCAACTCCTGGTTTACCGATGACCAGGACAGGGGGCTGGGAATAATCGGTAACACTCAGGAAGCTGGCTAACATAGTGCTCTGCCAACAGGGGCCACGGGCATGGCTTCGGGGACCGCTTCCGGATATCCTAAATTACGGAGGAATGGTTTTACGGATCCTCAGGGTCAGTCTCGATAGAGTAACTAAGGCTCCTCCTGCTGGGCCCCACCTCCTCCGGGAGGTCAAACACTCTGGGGGAATCGTAGCGGGATCCTCTGAGGGGTCGGTCTCGATGGAATAGGCGGGGCTCTCCGGCCGGGCCACGGAGCACCGAGGTCCGAGGATGCTCTAGTGGGCCTTGTTAGCACCCCCGATCCGAAGGCGGCCTCTTCGTCTCTCACAAATGCACTGCGTATAGGAAGAGAGGTCGAACGATCTTTCTAGGTTCGGCTCTATCGCACGATTTAAGACGAAGGAAAGATGATACTTTAAATGTCTGTGGCTTCTGTTTATAAATGTGGTGCACAACACATCGATAAACAAGATTCTACTAGACACGGTACTGTGGACACTCCGAGGATTAACCGCTCTGATACCACTTTTGTCACGACCCAACCCCGTAGGCCATGACTAGAGCCCGAGCTGGACACTCGTATACACTTGTTATCTATAGTCATACACTACTAGCATGAACGAGCTGATAAAAGTATAAGGGCAAAACATATGCAAGTCGAAGCTACCTATCTCATGAAGAGTTATACCCTTTAACAGTTCATATTGCGCAAAAGCCGGCAAAGCTGCCATATATACATATATAGGGAACGTCCCAACAAAACACAAGCCGAGAAGGCTACCTTCCTACACAGCTGCCATGGTAAACATATATAGCTACGCAAGCCGACAAGGCTGCCACTACAAATGGGTACGCCCCAAACACAAGTCATAACCATATAACAAAACAACAACCACACATAGACCCACACTTGTGACCACAGACCTCTAAGAGTGACAACGACATCATATGACGGGACAGGGCCCCGTCGTACCCTGAACGACAACATATGTACATATCAAAAGGTTATACCGCGAAACTATGCTCCGGAACAAAGGAGCACTCTGCAATAGCTGGATGGATCTCCTGGGCCGGCGAATCCCGAAACGAGCGTACACTGCCGCGGGCATGAAACGCGGCCCCCGAAGAAAGGGGTCGGTATGGAATATGTCTTGAGTATGTAAAGTATGAAACATAGTAAATGGAATCATATCTGAGACAAGGTGAACAGGATTCAATGCAACAAACAGAGTTTCATAAAACTTGCCTTTGAACATATTTCATCTGTATCGTTCTCATATCAATGTCACTATAGTATTTCATAATCAAAGCTGCATAATCATTCTGTATATAACATATATAACGTGTCCCGGCCCTCTAGTGAGGAACTCGGTAATTATAATCATAACATCATAAACATAAGCATATACGTGTCCCGGCCCTTCAGTAAGGGACTCGGTAATAAGGAATGTATGCCCTCCTGGCCTCCATCTCCAAATCATCATATCATCATATCATCATCATCATCATCATCATCATCATATATATATATATATATAACGTGTCCCGGCCCTCTAGTGAGGGGCTCGGTGAATAGTATAATAGTTGTGCGCACGAGAACATACCCTGGCCCGGGACTCAGTGAAGGATATAGCGGTAGCACGAGCAGAGTCATAAGCAACCACATAAATATATAAAACATTTTTGAGACTCAATGAATAGTAAACCAAATCAGTTCTCGGACATTAGCATGTTACATTTTATAAAAATCAAGCATACTTATGCAATTTCTTTTAAGAAGAAGAACTCCTATGCATCACATACTAGTCCATCATGTAATAAATAACGAGATCATAATTCCATTATATCAACATTTTCAACATTACGGACGAATAACAATCACATGTCATACTAGCAGTTAGAGAGTGGAGTCACCCGAGGCTCAGATTATATGTTACTTACGTCTAGGACATGCCAAAAAGAAGGAAGGAATAGGCTTTGCGTACCTTTAGCGTTTAGTCGTATAATAACTTGTACTTGCTGCCCAACAACACTTATCATATATCAAGATATCAAGAGCTACAGTTAGTCTACAAAGGATTTTAATACGCACTCTAACTCTCACAATCCCTTTCAAACAGTTAGACGACGTTTCGTTCGCATTCAAGCCAACTAGTGCTACAAGCTAACATTGCTAGTCATTCCTTTCTCATATCATTCCAAACTTGTTTAACATGACTTAGGGAACTTTGGACAACTTGTATATCATACAATTCAGTCCCAACTCACGGCCAAACAGCCCATACAACAATACCATTTCACCTTTACTACATGTTCACGTAATAACATTCAATCATTCAACAACATTACTTCACTTCTAATCTTAAAACAGTCCACGATTTTGGACAGCTTGCACACCTTAACATAATTTGTTTCATTAACACCTTAATTCACCTATTCAACATACATACAATGTACCACAATGTGCACAACAACAACAATCAAAACTTGGCACAAAACAGTCCATAAATTCCCCAAAACAGTCCCCTTACACGGCTTCAATGCCATTCCTACACTTCATGATTTTCACCCATTTATTCATACTACAACACTTTCAATCCACTTCCAATACATGTATAAGAAGACTAAACATGATTCCATGAAAGTCTACAACACACGGCTCATTCAAACTTTAAGAAAAATAGCCCAATTCTAACATGCACATCATAACCCAACTTCTAAAATCTTTGTTCAATTACATATATTGACATACATTTATTTACCAACAATGCATGCAAAATGGAACCAACCATGGCTTCACTAAGCTCACGGCTCAACCTCAAGTCCAACCACAACAACAATCCAACAACAACATGCATGAATTACACATTCAAATCTTCATACAACACAAGAACAATGACCATTCTTACCTTGCAACTTGCCCTTCAAACTTGGCCGAATCTTCAACTCTATGGCATGCTACACCTCCTTGTATCTTCCCATCAATTACTACACGTCCTTAAACACTTGATGAGGAGTTGATTTACTTGGAAAAATTGATTTTTGGATCAAAATGGAGGAGGGTGTTCTCGGCCAGCTTGTAGCCGAGAGCCTCTCTCTCTGTCATCACTATCTTTCTCCAACTTTGAATTGTTGAAATGAAATTCTTATTTGGATTATGAATCAGCAATTCTCTATATATATACAGTCCACAAGGTGGACATGTGTCCCACCCAAGTTTTTAGCCAATAATAGTTGGCCAATTCAAAGGTGGGGCCCACACGGCCTCTTAAGCTCCCTAATGATGCAATTTAGTTCTTAATCTCACTTAGTCATCCAATCTTGGTCAATTAATCCTTATTCTCCAATAATGTTCTTATACCAAACGAAATTCATAGGCTATTTGATGCATCGAAACGAAATCGGGAGATGAAAACCCTTACGGAACCACTAAAACCGCTTTGCCTTTAACTTGTCGCACTTAGCTTTATAATGTCCCTATGTAAGGATACGGGACATAACAGAGCGTCCCGCTGCCATAGTTTCTCATGGGGGGGGCAGGGGACGTGGGTAGAGGGCGAGGAAGGATTAGATCCCACATTTCTACACCAGCTAGAGAATGAGCACCAACTATTGTTCAGGCCCATGCTTGGGATATGACTACGGACCCAAAGAAGATTATAGGGGAGGAGCCGGTTCAGGCGGATGAGGTTGGAGCTGCCGAGGCACCAGCTGGATTCATTCCTACTCTTATTCTTTAGGACATTTTGGTCCGTATCTTGAGCTCCTTTGAGGGTATGGCCCTAGAGGGCATACTACTAGCTGCTCCAGAGGGTTTCTAGACAAGAGTTGGAGCTCAGACTCCCGATCCGGTGGTTGCATCAGGGTATAGGACCCAAGGGGCGTAACAACTGCTGCTGTGGCTCCTCAGTTTTAAGGTTTAAAAGATGCGAGTGTTGCTATTATTATACCCCATTTTAACTGGGTCAAAATTAGAGTACAACATATTGATGATTCCTAAATTAATTAACTAACTTAAGTAGTCACCACCTAATTAATTTAGAGGTGAATTAGGACACCTATTAATTATTTAATATTAACTCTATTTCAGTCTACTAAACCTAAGATTCTAGATAAGGGATCAATTAATCTAAAGAGAAGTGTTAATTACCCTTTCAGATTCATTAAAAATGGTTAACTGCCCGGACTTAACTAGTTAATGCTGAGATCCTCCAAAAACGTCTAAATAATTTAAAATGGTGATTAGAAGTTGATAAAGTAACACAAGTTTAGCCATTGAAATGTACGAAGTTCTAGACTTGAATAAAATATTTGAACTACAGGAAATCAGATCTGTATACTTCGAAGAAAATCACTTACTACAAAGTTTCCCTTCTAAAAGTTGGTCTAAGACATTTATCTAGCCAAATCTCACTAATGCCAAAAACTTTTTGAAAGAAAATACCCCTTTGAATAATGAAAGCAACCAAGATTTTGCGAAATATTATAGTCCACAATTTAGTTCAAAAGATGTCCGGCAAGTTAAATAAATCGATGATTTTTTCCTATCTTAAAAGTCCGTCTACTACTTGAACTTTAAACTATATCCATGCATTCAAAGATAAACATGAGTTAACTATAAATTAAAACAGATAATTAATAAATGAATAAAACAACAATTAGTAAAAGAAAATGAGTAGTTGTCACAACCAAAATCGCGGGCCATGGTGGCACCTACACTATTCCCCTGGGTAGGCATTTCCCAAACAAAATCCCATTTTTAGAAAACAAGTACAGAATGTAAATAAATAGAAGCAATAAATAACTCAGAAGGAATTAAGCAATGACGTAACAAGACCTTTATAAATAAGATTTCCAAAATTTTGGTCTTACACGGTACAAGAGCTTCTGCAACACTTTTACAAGAATTGAGAAGACATACATGTCTCAAAATGATTAACACTTCCTGGAATATTAAATAGAAAGGGAACATGAGGAGACTCTGGTAGCAGAATTGGCTAGTGGCTCACCCGGAACATCTCCGTGATATCCTCGAAACCAAATCAGATAACTCGAACTTCAACCTAGAACATCTCTACACCCCAAAAAAGGGTGTAGCAAGAGTACTATCGGTAGATACACATATCGATAAGCATCATAGTCCGACAAAGATTAGTTCACGCATATGAAAACACAGAATCAACAAGCCAAAAAGATAAGCAAGCAATAACAATCAAGAGTTACAAATATCACAAAAACCAAGTCATCACCTAAGGTTAAGCTTCTATACCACAAGTCTGCCAAGTCCTCAGTAATTCCTCAAAATAAGCCATAATAGGTGTACAACCCAACAAATATAATGGATCAATGTATGGAGTGATAATGAGGGATACAATGCAGTGAGATAAAATACCGTGCAATGCAATGGCCAATAACTCAAACAAGTACGCACATGCTGCAAGCATTTTTTCCTTCAACAATCATGACCCATGGGTGTAATGACCTGTTTGGTTGTTATTGCTTTTCGATGCTCTTGATCCTTTACCGAGCTTGATTAGCTCACATATGACCCGAGGAGATAACCGACGGTCACACCTTGGGAATACGAGGTCATATCCACGATAATAATGTCAAAGAGTACTTGTGGGAAATCCCGATTGGGTTGGTTATTAATCTAGAGTCTCAAAAATGATTTGACTCATCTTTCAAGTTGATTTTTAGGTAAAGGGACCTTTATCGAAAATGCCGATCGATTCGCAAGACGGTTCGCGACCATGTTCCCGAGTCCTATGGTCGTGATATATGATAGAAAAACAAGCATTGTGTGTATATTCGGTTTTGTTATATCCCGTATTTTGAACAACGGGACGACTTGAGCGAATTACGATAAGTTAGGGGCAAGACTATCCCGAGAGACTTTTGTTTGTCTTAAAGGCTTAAGTTGTGTATGATTTTGTTGGTAAGGAAATGTTAAGGAAACACTTGGAGGCAAAATTCCATTTTTAGTAAGTGTGCTATTTTTGGAAAGTGAATTATTATTGAAAAAAAAAAAAAAAAAAAAAAATGGACCATGTGGCCGGCCACCTTGGCATGTGGGCCAAGGGCCACATGGATATAATATATTAAAAAAAGATGACTTAGTCATCTTTTTCACATTCCAACACTTGAGAAAAATCAAGAAAAATCAAGAAGTTTTGAGAGAAAAAGGAAAGGCCATATTCGGCCAAGGGCAAGGAAGAACAAGACCAAGAATTGTCCATCAAAAAAATTATTTCTTCAAGCAAACTTGCTAATTGAAGGGTGCTTAGTAACGTGGAGTCGTTGTTTCGAGCAATAGCTTATTCGTTTTCTCTATCTACCACTTTGGGCAAGTTGAGAAGTTGAAGAAGAAAGGTGAGTTTTAATCTTGTTTTCATGTGTTTTAATGGTTTATATGTGTTGTTGTATGCTAAAATGAAGAAATTCATGATAGAAATCAAGTTGAAGTTGAATCATGAATGTTGAGGTTTGGCCGTGTGTGTGTGTGTTGTGTAGGAGTAATGAATTAAGTGTATTTAGCATGTTTGTGTGTTGTTGTAATGTGTGGAAAATGAATGGAAATCATGAAATGTGCATGGAGGTGTTGGCGTATGTATGGAGTTTTGTGTATATGAGAATAAATGGATCGATGTTATTATTTTTGTTGTTGTTGTTATGTGGATTCTATGTTGATAATGAAAGTTTAATGAATCAAAATAATGTTGTGATGGTTATGGGCTGATTTGGAAGTTAATGTAACCCTTTATGTAATTTTTGTATTTATGGTAATGACATTGTTAACATATAGATTGTTGATGTAGTTTATGAGTTTGGAGGAGAAGGAAGTATGTTTGGTGTTGTTCTCGGGTTTGGGGAGGAATTTCGGGTGAATTGGAGTGTGGTTTGGGTTGTTTGGAAATTGTGTGAATTGTTTAAAGCATTCTTGAATATTATTTGAATGGTTTTGGATTAGTAATCGAATGTATAAACGTTGATATTGGTTGAATGTAAGTAGTTGAATGGAAAATAATGAATATTGTTGAATTATATAAAGAGTGTATTTAATGTTAGAATGCGTTTTGAATTGAATATTAATGTTGCTAGTTTGGTTGTTGGTGTTGGTTGTTGTTGAATTGGACCGTTTGAAATCTCGGGGTGGTGTATTTATAGGGGAAATCTTTGCCGAAATTTCGTAGAATTTAATGTTCGTTTGGAATTGAATTTCTAAATGTCTTCAACTAATGTTCGATATCTATTGACGTTATGTAGACCTTGGAGAGCCGAGACTTGAGTTGGATTAGCTTAGGAAGCGGCTAGGTATGTAAAGCTCACCCTTTCTTTCTTTGGCATGTCTTAGATGTAAGGGAAATATCCTACGAGCCTCGGGGTAATTCTATTCTTGCGATCCGAGCGTGTTTACGACCTTTTATTCGCTTCTTAATATTACATTCATAATGTAGTCATGTTATGTCCCTTGTGTCCTTTGTATGATTAAATTGCAAGTGTTATCTAAAGAAGTTGTTCTTAAAAAGGATCCCGAAACTACGAACGACCATAACTTTCACAGAAGGGCTCGGATCGCCTCGAAATGCTCGTAGGAGGTTCCGTAGCGTATGATGATCCTAGCTTCCATAGGCGGGCCCGGATCGGTTTGATACTTGTCCGTGGGCCCCGAGACATTTCCTTGTATAGTACTAAAGGTTGTTGGAAAGAACCTAACGTGCTTTGTATTCCGACCCCCGAGTATGACTATTTATTATTTGCCAAGTTTAAGATAAGGATTGTTATGTATATGTTTCCGACACGTGGTTATGATTTCTAAAGTCTGGTTTGACATGTTCCGAGTAATGTCCGAAAGCTATTTGATATAACTAATGTCCGGACTTTCAAATGACGCTTCGATTTGATTACTTCATCGAGTCTATGGAATGATTTATGTGCATATGGTTTCTCACTACTCTGCTCGTGCAAGCTCAATATGTCATTCACCGAGTCCCGAGCCGGGTACGTATTCGTGCACAGTCTCATTGCATTGTTCACCGAGTCCCTCACTAGAGGGCCGGGTACGCTATATATTTATATATGATGATATGATGATGTGATGATATGGGGATGGCGGCCAGGATGGCATTTGATGATCCTATTCACCGAGTCCCTCACTGGAGGGCCGGGTACGGCATATGCATATGATTACATGATTACTATACATGATGTTTACATGATTTTATTTACCGAGTCCCTCCCTGGAGGGCCGGGTACGCTATATGTACATAATGATTTGATGATATGATATGGACATGCATGATATATGATTCACAGGCAAGTTTTTGATTTCCTGATTACTATATTTATTTCGATATATTCCAGTTCGGTTATGGTTCTATATATTGTATTCTGTGCTTTACATGCTCAGTACATCTTCCGTACTGACCCCCTTTCTTCGGGGGCGTTTCATGCCGCGCAGGTACAGACACTCGTTTGGGTGAGCCGCCAGCTTAGGATCCCTACTCGCCTACTTTGGAGAGCTCCCTTGTCCGGAGCCCGCATTTTGGTACGTACTCTTTGTTCTATATGTATATATTTATTAAGGGTACGGCGGGGCCCTGTCCCGTCATATGGTTCTGTTATTACTGTTAGAGGCCTGTAGACATAAACGTGGGTTGTGGGTAGCACTGTTCGGTCGTGTTTATGTTCTGTATATCTCCAGGCTGTATATGTGATATATGTATATATGTGTGCGCGGTGTCGTGCCTTTCTGTACGTATAAGTTTCCATTTTGTTGCTATGATCTGATTACGATTGATAGGTGGGTACGAGTGCCCAGCTCGGGCACTAGTCACGGCCTACGGGGCTGGGTCGTGACAAAAGTGGTATCAGAGCGGTTAGTCCTCGGAATGTCTACAGGCCGTGTCTAGTAGAGTCCTGTTTATCGGTGTGTCGTGCACCACATCTATAAACAGGGGCTACGGGACATTTAGGATGTTACCTTTCCTTCTCGATCTTAGATCGTGCGATGTAGCCGTATTATCGGATGACTCCTCCCTAACGAACGTTATGTTTTCGGCCGATGCCTCCGAGAAAGGCGACACCGCCCGAAGGGCAAGTCTACACGCGCACAGGGGAGACCGTCCGGCCCGCAGAGTTACTAGGGCCCATGCTCAGTTCGAGCCGGAGATTGTGCCCCGGTCGGCCGCCCGCCACCCCATCACCTTCGTAGGGGCACGGAGCAGCCAGCGCCGCCGGAGGAGGCGGCTCCACCGCCCGCCCCTGAGGTTCGAGTGCCCGAGCCTCCAGCTCCTCAGCCAGGGGCGGAGGACAAGGCTATGAGGGACGCCGTTCGCCTGCTTACCGCATTGGTAGCGGGCGGTGTTCGCAGGCACGGAGCAGGGGATGACCGTGCGGACAGACGTGACAGGTGAGAGGGCTCGCTATTTCTTGACCTGTAATCCGCCAGAGTTCTTCGGGTCAAAGCCCGAGGAGGACCCTCAGGAGTTCATCGGACGTATGCGGCGTACGCCGCGGCTTGTCGTGCTTCCGAGACCGAGTCGGTAGAGAGTTGGCGTCGTATCGGCTGCACGACATAGCAGCTAATTGGTATGAGTCATGGGAGCTGTCCAGGGGTGAGGGTGCCCCTCCAGCCGTATGGGATGAGTTCACAGAGGCCTTTCTTGGCCATTTTCTACCCCCAGAGACGAGGCGAGCCAGGGTTCACAGATTCTTACGTCTGAGGCAGGCCGCGGAGTGTCCGGGGAGTATAGCCTCGAGTTTGATTCTGCGGCTGATACGCGCCTCATATTGTGGCCGATATGGTCGACAAGGTACATCGGTATGTGATGGGGTTGCACGATTACTTGATTGATAGTTGTATGGCGGTGGCTTCCGGCCCGGGGGTGGATATTGCCGGGTACGGGCATATGCCCGGGGCGGAGGAGCGACATGGGGGCGTCGGCCGACGGGGATTATGATAGGGGGCCGGCCCCAAGAGGGCTAGATCGGTACCGGGTATTCTCGGGAGAGTTTCGAGGCGGGCAGCCTCAGCAGCACACCGGGTATTCTTCTCAGCCGACACGGAGTGCACCCCCACGGGTTCCGGGCAGGAGATTTGACAGCATAGGGTATTCGGGAGCCGGTCGAGCTCCGAGTTTCGGGCCACGGTGGACGAGGTTCGGTCGACGAGGCCCCCATTGCCCCGTGTTCTCGTTGTGGTAGACCTCGTTTTGGGGAGTGTCGTCGTGGCACGGTGCTTGCTTTACTTGCGGCCGTCGGGGCCATGTTTTGAGGAGTGCCCGTATAGGGGTGGTTCGAGTGATGCGATCCCGCCCAGGGTCGGTTGCTGGTTCGTCCTCCTCAGCAGCTATGCACCCTTCGGGGCAGGGTACACCGGCACCAGCGGGCCGTAGTAGAGGTCGCGGCGGAGCCTCCAGTTTTAGCGGTCCATTGAACCGCCTATATGCGTTTCCCGAGACAAGATCGGAGAGGCCACCCGGATGCGGCTACAGGTACATGAATCCTTACTAGAATTTATATTCTTATATGTGTGTATCTGTTGCATAATTGTTGCTTATTAGCGGTAGACGGAAATCCGAGGGTTGATAATCAAGTATTTATAAATAACGGAGATTAAGGTGTGTTCATTATCATTACGGACCGGATAGTCTAGGATGGAAAGTAGTAATACCCATAGGTGATAAGTGAATATGTAGAATCGAGAGAGGGGCAAAATAGTAATTGTGTTACGAGAGCGTCCGGAAACCTGTCAAGACTTTATTTTACTCCAAATTACGTGACGAAGGTCCTGTGGTGAGCTGAACGCGATTATACTAGTGTTAGAGCATCGTATTTCATCGAAGTTCCGAGGTTAAGCGTGCTAGAGTGAGGGAAATTTCAGGATGGGTGACCCCCCTGGGAAGTTTCTGAAAGTCTTACAACTTCAGCCATAAGAAGCAAATGGGAAGCTAGAGTGGTCTAAAGGGACTTAGAATATACCGAGCAGGTGGAAATCTTAAGAGGTCTCGTAGGCCGGAGCGGACTAGATCGGGTGAAGAAAAAGAAGGTGCATCGCGGCACTAGAGTTAGGGTTAGTTTGAGTAGAGTTTGGGGGATCTTTTGTGAATGAGATGTTGGCAATTATATATGTGTACAGGTAAGCGTGTGATACCTCGTGCATGGCTATATTAGCGGGTATACGTATTCTGGCCACCAATGTGACGGTATACGGGAGGCATTAATCGGACAGGACAACAAAGTTCAAGCAAAAAGGCATGAATGCCATAAGGCAAGTTAATATCGTTTTTAATATAGGGTAGATTTGGGAAGTACTAACATAATGATGTTGAGAAGAGAAAGAAAGTGAGCAGATAAATAGTAAAGGGAAATCAGAACGTTGAAACAAAAGTACGTCCGACCGAGAGTGAAAAATGCGTACGTAAGGCGAATATGATCAGGTAATATATAAGTACACCCCTAAAGGGGGGGAAGCGGATATGAGAAATATAAATGCGATAAGACAATTAATACCACAACGTATTTGACACGGGGGAAGCTCGGGCTCCAAAGTTCCTTATCGAGACAAGTTAGTAAGATCCAAAGCCAACAAAAAGGGGATAAGAATAGTGCCGAGAATAAATGGTGGAGATCCAATGATATGACATTAGAAAGTGGAGGTTTACAAGAAAAAAAAAAAAAAAAAAAAAAAAAAAAGATTCAACGAACATAAAAAAAGAAAATACGAGGATTAAAGGCCGAGATGTGAGCAATAAGGATTATTCGCTAGTAATGCTACGCCTTATGGATAATAAGGAAAAAGAAATAAATAGAAAGCCTTAAAAAAAGTGGGCATAGTAGATGAGTGAGTAAAGGAAAAATTAGAAAGTGGAGGTTTAGCGAATATTAGGACGGAGGAATAGGTGGAACAGAGAATGAAAAAGATCGTGACCGAGATTAAATGTATTTTATACAAGTTGTCCGAATAAATGAGAAAAGTACGAGTTAGTGATACCAATTCGGTGATAATAATTGGGTGCATTAAGGAAGGTGTAAAAATGATTTGAACTAGGTACCGAGAGAATTTGTACTAAGGACAAGTAGGATATGGCTATGGTTTGACCAAAGTGTCTATTTAGATATGAGATGAGAAGGCGAGGGATTAGTGAAGCCATGCTAAGGCATTTTGGGCTAAATTGAGTACCTCTCGCATATTTTTGTAAAGATTGCCATATAATGCGTGGACGAAAGGGAACAAGATCTCGAGCAAAGGGACTATAGCGGAATTGAATTAAAGATAAAGATAACCCGAGGTAATGTGTTTAGAATATTACAAGTTGAGTATAAGATGATTAAGCAAGATGATCGGAATTAGTTGGCTACCAAAAGCGGACGAATTTGTGTATTCCACGAAAGGCGTAATAAGCTTCGACGGGGAGGAGAAAGTTTAACCCAAGATATGCCGTTGACCTTGTTATGTTGTTGTAAGGCAAGAAGGTTGCGTATTAAAGACATGACTTGCGTTAAGATATTGGGCGAAGTAGTACCGGAAAGGAGATGACTTGAGAGGTAAAGAGGAGGAAAAAGAGACATATAATCAATAAATGAGATTGTACACTATGGCAATAAAGAAACCCCCGAGACCCTTACCCGACTTTATAAGACTAGTTGAACATTCGAGGACGAATGTTCTAAAGGGGGGAAGGATGTTATATCCCGTATTTCGAACAACGGGACAATCCGAGTCAACCTTGATAAGTTAAGGACAAGATTCCGAGATATGAAGAGAGACTTTTGGTTGTTTTAAAGGCTTAAGTTGTGTATGATTTTAATGGTATGGAAATGTTAAGGAAACATTGGAGGCAATTTCCATTTTTAGTAAGTATGCTATTTTTGGAAAGTGAATTATTATATGAAAAAAAAAAAAAAAAAAAAGAAATAAAGGACCATGTGGCCGGCCACCTTGGTGTGGGCCATGGCCACATGGATGATGAATATTGGGTATTTAAAAGATGACTTAGTCATCTTATTTCCATTCCAACACTTAGAATTTTCAAGAAAAATCAAGAAACTTTGAGAGGAGAAAAAAGGGGCCAATTCGGCCAAGGAAGGGAAAAACAAGACCAAGAATAAGCCATCAAAAAAATTATTTCTTCAAGCAAACTTGCTAATTCAAGGGTGCTCGTTAACGTGGAAGTTGTTGTTTCGGGCAATAGATTACTCGTTTTCTCTATCTACCAACTTTGGGCAAGTTGAGAAGTTGTGAAGGAAGGTAAGTTTAATCTTGTGTTTTATGTGTTATGAATGGTTTATATATGTTGTTGTATGCTAAAATGAATGAAATTCATGGAAATATTGCATGTTGAGTGAAACCGTGCATATGTGGTTTTGGCCGTGTGGGTGTAGTGTTGTGTAGGAGTAATGAATTAAGTGTATTTAGCATGTTTGTGTGTTGTTGTAATGTGTGGAAAATGAATGAAAATCATGAAATTGGAATGGAGGGTGTTGGCCGTATGTATGGTGTTGTATATGGCAGGAATGGATTGATGTTATTTAGTGTTTTGGTTGTTGTTGTTATGTGGATTCTATGTTGATAATGAAAGTTTAATGAATCAATTTGAAGTTGTGAGGATTGTGGGCTGATTTGGAGGGCAATGTAACCCTTATGTAATTTTTTGTATTTATGGTAATGACATTGTTAACATATAGATTGTTGATGTAGTTTATGAGTTTTGGAGGAAGGAAGTATGTTGGTGTTGTTCTCGGGTTTAGGGAGAGTTTCGGGTGAATTGGAGTGTTGGATGGATTGTTGGAAATATTGTGTGCATTGTTTAAAGCATTCTTGAATATTATTTGAATGGTTTTGGATTAGTAATCGAATGTATAAACGTTGATATTAGTTGGAATGTAAGTAGTTGAATGGAAAATAATGAATATTGTTGAATTATATAAAGAAGTGTATTTAATGTTAGAATGCGTCGGAATTGAATATTAATGTTGCTAGTTTGGTTGTTGGTGTTGTTGTTGATGACTTGGACCAAGTTGAAATCTAGGGGTTGGTGTATTTACAGGGGAAATGCTGCCGAAATTTCGGTAGAATTTGATGTTCGTTTGGAATTGAATTTCTAAATATCTTCAACTAATGTTTGATATCTATTGACGTTATGTAGACCTTGGAGAGCCGAGACTCGAGTTGGATTAGCTTAGGGAGCGACCGAGGTATGTAAAGCTCACCCTTTCTTTCCTTGGTATGTCTTAGATGTAAGGGAGATGTCCTACGAGCCTCAGGGTAATTCTATTCTTGCGATCCGAGCGTGTTTACGACCTTTTATTCGCTTCTTAATGTTACATTCATAATGTAGTCATGTTATGTCCCTTGTGTCCTTTGTATGATTAAATTGCAAGTGTTATCTAAAGAAGTTGTTCTTAAAAAGGATCCCGAAACTACGAACGACCATAACTTTCACAGAAGGGCTCGGATCGCCTCGAAATGCTCGTAGGAGGTTCCGTAGCGTATGATGATCCTAGCTTCCATAGGCGGGCCTGGATCGGTTTGATACTTGTCCGTGGGCCCCCGAGACATTTCCTTGTATAGTACTAAAGGTTGTTGGAAAGAACCTAATGTGCTTTGTATTCCGACCCCCGAGTATGACTATTTATTATTTGTCAAGCTTAAGATAAGGATTGTTATGTATATGTTTTCGACACGTGGTTATGATTTCTAAAGTCTGGTTTGACATGTTCCGAGTAATGTCCGAAAGCTATTTGACATAACAAATGTCCGGACTTTCAAATGACGCTTCGATTTGATTACTTCATCGAGTCTATGAAATGATTTATGTGCATATGGTTTCTCACTACTCTGCTCGTGCAAGCTTAATATGTCATTCACCGAGTCCCGGGCCGGGTACGTATTCGTGCACAGTCTCATTGCATTATTCACCGAGTCCCTCACTAGAGGGCCGGGTACGCTATATATTTATATATGATGATATGATGATGTGATGATATGGGGATGGCGGCCAGGATGGCATTTGATGATCCTATTCACCGAGTCCCTCACTAGAGGGCCGCACGCATATGCATATGATTACATGATTACTATACATATGATTACATGATTTTATTTACCGAGTCCCTCCCTGGAGGGCCGGGTACGCTATATGTACATAATGATTTGATGATATGATATGGACATGTATGATATATGATTCACAGGCAAGTTTTTGATTTCCTGATTACTATATGTATTTCGATATATTCCAGTTCGGTTATGGTTCTATATTGTATTCCGTGCTTTACATGCTCGGTACATCTTCCGTCCGACCCCTTTCTTCGGGGGCTGCGTTTCATGCCGCGCGCATACGTACACTCGTTTGGGTGAGCCGCCGGCCCTAGGATCCCTACTCGGCTACTTTGGAGAGCTCCCTTGTCAATAGGAGCCCGCATTTTGGTACAGACTTTTTTTGTTATATATGTATATATTTATTCAGGGTACGGCGGGGCCCTGTCCCGTCATATGGTTCTTTTATTACTGTTAGAGGCCTGTAGACATAAACGTGGGTTGTGGGTAGCACGGTTCGGTCGTGTTTATGTTCTGTATATCTCCAGGCTGTATATGTGATTTATGTATATATGTGTGCCCGGTGTCGTGCCTTTCTATATGCATAAGTTCCCATTTTTTTGCTATGATCTGATTACGATTGATATGTGGGTACGAGTGCCCAGCTCGGGCACTGGTCACGGCCTACGGGGCTGGGTCGTGACAGTTATAATCTTGTTTACTGTATTTCATGCTTTATATACTCAGTACATATTTCGTACTAACCCCCTTTCTTCGGGGGGCTGCATTTCATGCCCGCAGGTATAGATTCTTGCTTTGGTGATCCGCCCGACTTAGGATTCTCGTCGAGTCGACTTGCGGTGTTCCGTTGTTCCGGAGCCTAGACTTTTGGCATAGATCTACTGATATATGTACATATGTGTTATCCAGGGGTACGGCGGGGCCCTGTCCCGTCATATGTTACTATTGTTACTCTTAGAGGTTTGTAGACATATGTGTGAGCTGTGTATAGTTACTGTTCAGTTATGTCTGTATGATTTATGCTTTGGGACGTTCCCATTCGTAGTGGCAGCCTTGTCGGCTTGCGTATGTATATATATGTTTTGAGATGTTGTATGTAGTGGCAGCCTTGTCGGTACGTTCCCACATGTTATGATAGCCTTGCCGGCTTATGTGCGATGTTATCTATCGAAAGTTGTAACTCCTCAGGAGACAGGTTGCTGCGATATGTATATATATGTGATAGATTTGAGACGACGTCTTGCCTCTTTGTATATAAGTTCTTTATTATATTAGTTGTGGACGATTATAGTTATCAGGTGTATACGAGTGTCCAGCTCGGGCACTAGTCACGGCCTACGGGATTGGGTCGTGACAGGTGTCTTCGACTCCTCTAATACTAAGGGAGCTAAGAGAAGCCCAACATCACTAGCAATATCAGTTCCATTACCGCCTCCAGCTGATCAAGATGTTAAGAGAGCGGTACATATATTGACGCAGTTGGTTACCTCTTAGGCTCAGTGTCACACTAGAGCACATGATAGTGTTAAACCCTTTGATGAGTCAGGGAGTTCCCGATATCGAGAGTTCCTTAATCGAGGGCCTCTAGTATTCACTGGATCTATTCTAGATAAGAGTAATGGGCAGTCCAAGAAGGACCAGGAGAGTTGGTGACTATAGTGGGCCACAGAGCAGTTGCAAACTGCAATCGTATGGGCAGCCTTTTAGATTGTCACGATAGTTTACGCATGATCGGGGCTCTCAGGTAAGGCTGATGTAGGATTCGCGAGCGTCGAGATCCCAGGATCAAAGTAATATAGGTTGGATGGGGCCGCCTCGGCTACCTTGTAGTCAGTGTGGTCGGGCACATGACGGACCATGCTGTATCAGTTCACGAGGTATTTTTTGTGCGAAAGTAAGGCTCACAAGATACGAGAGTATCCAAGGTTAACCAAGAAGATCAGGGTAGGAGCGAAGATAAATCTTCGAGCTCCGACACTACATGAGATTACCTGATGGTTACAGGGTTGTTAACTGGTTCTTTGTCAAGATGTATATACATCTGTAAACCTAGTATCGGCTTGTTACATGTTCTATAGTATTGGTACCTCACTCTTAGGATTCGGTTTCTACAGTATTTCTTGTGGAGCTAAGACATTCCATTAGAGATAAATCGTTAGTGTAAAGGTTGAGCCCCAGGTGGAGCTCTCAGTTCGAGCGGTAGCTAGAACCGCATTTAAGCTCTAGCGGGTCGACAAGACCTATACTCTTCTCCAGATGTTACAACAGTGGGTGAGTCTGTTATTTCTAGAAATGGCCCGAATACACTAATCATAAGATGTATGTACCATAAGGGTAGAGTTGTACGAGCTAAGTGCTAGAAGGTAACGATAGTTGTAAGTTCGACAATTTCTAATCTTAAGTCCTAATATGATGAAGTTCCCAAGGAGACATTCCATAACTTTAGACATGTTCACAAAAGAGTTGCCTAGTTATCCAGTGCAGAACTAAGATTTTGGTGTAATGTTACACCACACATTTTTGTATGTTGAGTTTCATCGAGTACTAGTTGCCCTAGTCTTCGAAAGTAGGACAAATTTTTTGAGGTCATGAGGCTATATATGTCCATCTTGGATATATAAGGGAGTAAAACCATGTTTAGTAAGCCTCGGAAAGGTTTAAGACTCGTCGGATAATCAGAGTTAAGTTTCGGCGAAACTTTGACAAAGTGTCACATTATGGCGCAATATGTGGCAGAACATGCGAGCTGCAAAGCGTGCTTTGCGGTGATGCAGTTGTGCAGCAAAGTGTGACAGTGAATTTTGGTGATGTTGCAAGGCTTGCGACACAACATGCGTCTAGCAAAGCATGTTTTGCGACCTCGCAACTTCACAACGTGTTATGTCGGTCCAGAATTTTCTAGACTAAATAGACCAAATTTGACCCTAAATCATATTTTCACTATTTTTCGACCTAGAAACTTCTAAAAACTCTCTCAACAAGTCTTCTTATGATCAAAGACCAAAATCAAGGGCAAACCAAGTGATTCTAACATGAAGAATTCCATGATCATCATTAGATTGTTCTTCCTCTTATGGTGTTGAATTTGGAGACTTCTTGGAGGTGAAGGAATTTTGAACTTAAAGTGATCCTTGTGATTGAAGGTAATATTTTCACTCCATCTTCATGTTTATAGTATTATTTGGCATTTACATAACTTATGTCACGACCCGAACTACGGGCAGCGACGGGTATCCGGGGCTAACCACCGAACACCACTCATTCCGTTATCTATATGCTCTCATTCATAATACTTGCTCAATTTCATAGAAATATATCATCGTTTGCAACATAATTACTTTTATAAACATAAGCCCTTTCGGCTATCAAAACATATATATATATATATATATATATATATATATATATATATATATATACATGCATACACATACAACTATGGGACCATGATACCCGCACTGCGTATCTACGAGCCTCTACTGGAATACTAGACATATGGACGGGACAGGACCCCGTCGTGCCCAATCATAAATATACATATATATGTGCCAAAAGAAAAATCTGTGGCACCTCCGAAAAATGGAGTGCTCTCTAATCAGCTGCTAGCTCCTATGAGTCTGGATCACCTCCCTGTCTACCTGTGGGCATGAACACAGCGTCCGAAGAAAAGGACGTCAGTATGAATATTGTACTGAGTATGTAAGGCATAAACAATAATGAAATATCCATGAAATAAGGAGGCATCAATAAGGAGCAATCTGTAACTGACTGAATCATAAAAGAAGTAATGCATGTACGGCTTACTTTCATACTCATCATCATATCATAAATGCATAATGTATAAGCTGCCCGACCATATGTTACACCTCGCGTTTTGTACATTTGAATATCCCGAGTTAATGACGAGAAGTTAAGGACAAGACTATGTTCTAAAATTTTCTTAATGCATTAGTAGGTTATGAGCATTATTTATGGACGTTGGTAGTATGGAAATAATGAGAAAGGTTAAGGGTAAAAAGGAAAATTCGGAAAAGGGTTCATGGAAAATATTGCGGAGGACTAAGGGTAAAATGAGAATTTTACAAAGTTCTAGAAAATTCATGGAGAGGCCATGTTGGCCGTGTACTATATGCCCTTATTTTAATCAATGAGGGGCTAAGTGTAGATTATAAAAAAAATGCATGGGCCAAAGCTTGTCTTGGAAGACAAGTGGTCATCTTTGACCACTTTAGAAAATTCAAGAAAAAGAAAAGAAAAATCAAGAAAAAGAAAGAAAAGCCTAGAAGAGAAAGAAAGGGGGCATGTGACTATAATTGAATGACTAGGGTGCAAATATGAAAAGATGACTTTTTATTCATCTTTTATTTAAAAGTTGAATTGGAGAGCAAGAAAGAACAAAGAAAAGAAAGAAAGAAAGAGAGGAGAGGGGCGGCCAAAGAGAAAAAAAAAAAGAAGAAGAAGTCTTGAAGTATTGGATCAAAAATAATTTTCTTCAAGTATTTCCACCAATTGGAAGATGCTCTCTAACATGGTGAAGTTGTTGGAGCAAGCAAAACAATTATATGGACAATTTATGAACCTTGATCAAGTGTGGAAGTTAAAGAATAAAGGTAAGATTTTATTCCTTTTTATATGTTATGAAGGGTTCATTTACATTACGAAGACGTAGGGATGGATAAAATTCATGAGAATATGGAAGTTTGCATGATGGTTATATATATATATGTATGGCCGAATGTGTGTGCATGTGTAGAGACTATGATTCAATTATGTATCTAGGTGTTTTGGTTGTTATTGTTGCGAGTTTTATATGGATAATGGAAGCTTGATGATTTTTAGTTGTAGTTGTGGAAAATGGGTGTAGGCCGTGTGTGTATGTGTTGTGTAAAGGTGGTGGAATAATGTTCATGTAGTAGGTGAGTTGATATGGTTACGTATTTTGTGATGAAAATAAGAGTGTGTGGCATGTTAATGGTTGTTGTAATGTATAGAAAAGAATGGAAATCCATGAAAATTTATATATTGTTGTTGTGGGGGAATGGTATAGGGTTTGGTAAATCATGGTGAATCGACGTTATTTGACATTTTAGTTGTTGTCGTTATGAGTTATGTAATGAAGATGGAAGGTCGTTGTTGAAGTTAGTATACATGAATGATGATGAAATGTATGGTTGTTGTTAAATTGGAAAGTTTCGGGTAAAGAAATATGTTAATTGAGTTGTTGGAATTGAATAGAACTGAAATGAATTGAATTGAATTCAATTGAATTGAATACGTAAGTGTTGCTTGAATTCTCGGGTTTGTTGTTGTTGATTTGGGCCGAGCCATATTCTCGGGACGATATATTTACAGGGGAAATGCTGCCGAAATTTCGGTAGGCAAGTGTTATCTTAAGGTTGAACTTCTAAATGCTCTAATAAATATTTGGTGAATGTGACCAATTTATAGATTTTGGTGGATTTGGAACTTGAGTTTGGAGGAGCGTAAGAAGCGGAAAAAGGTATGTAAGACTTCACTTTCCTTCTCTGGCATGTCTTAGACGTAGTAGGCTTGAACACGGGCCTCGGGGATAATTCCTTTCCTAGAAAACCGAGATTGAAATTAGTTACTATTCATTCAGTAGAATTGAACTAGAAATCGTGTGAAATGTTGAAAAAGCTTCCTAAACACCTAGAACTTGCATGAACAACACCCGACTATCCTAAAACTCTCTTAAGTAATGTCATTAAACGTATGATGCGTCAATTGTGTACGCCGCCTCATTTGACCCGAGGTGGGCCCACTGTCCCCGGATTTTCTTTAGTGCTCTGTTACCAACCGACAAATGTTGCAACTATTCTAAGGGGAATATTTCCATGATGAAAGTGATAAACTAGTCCTTGATCTTCGATTCTACCCTTTAGCTATGGTATTATTTTCTAAAGATTTCAAAGTCTACAAATAAACGCATATGATGTCCATGATCTCATTCCATGTTTTTCTTTAATGATGTACTGTCCGTTGATAGTCTCGCCTTAAAATACTCGTCCTTGAGGTGAGACAAAGCGATCCGGTTAATCCATAATGTAATCGGAGGTCACCGACCTTACGTCACTCCGATAGACACATGACCTTCCTTGGGCTCCCATGCATGTTGTTTATATGATATATGTAAATGTGGGGAATGGGGAGGGCAAGCGTTTCCACCGATTCGGTGGATTCCATCCCGGACGCTGGATGCCCTGACGCGGGATATGGGAGAGCCGTACGCGGCGTACGTTATGTGATGTATGATATATATATAATATGATATACACGGGACACTGTTGGGGAGGGGGGTGGGAGAGCCGATGAATTCGGCGTCTGTAAATGTGAGTAAAAAAAAAAAGAAAAAAAGTACCGTTTTCCGAAAGATATCTGTATTCTATGTACAAGAATAAGAAACACCGTGTTTAGAAAAAGAAAAAGAAAAAGCTAGGCATGCATGGCCTCCGCCCTGAGTGGCACTCACATGTACAGGTTACTCCTTTATCCTATGATACGGTCTATGTTTCCATACGATTATTACTGCGCACGGAGTTACGGTTTACACGTGATAAGTTCCATATGTACGGATACGACTTCCCATGATATGTCTCATGTGTACGGAATACTCTCTTTCCATGATATGCTCTACGACTTTTACTATGTTGTTCTTTTATTCATGCCTTACATACTCGGTACATTGCTCGTGCCGACCCCTCTTCTTCGGGGTCGCGTTTCATGCGCGCGGTACACCCGGACGGGTTGAAGTTAATATAGAAGATGTTCCGGCGAAGTTGGCAAGCTCCATTTGGCTCTGGAGTGTAGCCGAGTCGGAGTACACGTGCTAGGATTTTCGATTACGGTTAGAGACTTTGCGGACGAGTCGAGGGTACCGAAGTCGATGCGTCGGTGGCTTCATAGGCCAATGTGTCGGTTTGTATTATGATACAAGTTTTATACGATTCTAAATTCGATTTGCTCGGAAAGCAACAGAAAGAATATTTTAGTAAGCTTTGTCATGTGTGTTGGACTTAGTGGAAAAAAAAATTACGCATAGAATAAGAGTCAGAGGGTTCGCTCGGCCCTAGGGAAGGGTCAGGTGCCCATCACACCCTGATCAAGATTGGGGTGTGACAAAGTGGTATCAGAGCAGGTTGGTCTAAGGGATGTCTGCAAAGTCGTGTCCGGTAGAGTCCTGTTTATGGGTGTGAAGCCGGCCACATTTATAAACAGGAGGCTACGGGGCATTTAGGAATTGTTGACCTTCTTTCTGTCATTAGATCGTGCGATAGAGCCAAGTCATAGGAAGTAAGATTCATCATATTAATCGTTGATTCCCGTAGGCGCCCAGTATCGGCGAAAAAAGGCGAATGATGATATGGAAAGTCGACAAAATTTGAGGTAAGATTGGAGATCTGATATACTTTGTTACGGCGAAGAAGCACGAAAAGGTACGATGAGCCCGGACGAGTGCGATGCCATATACGGCATGGCGTAGAAGTGAATATCGAGAAGAGAAAAGGGTAAAACGGTCATTGTAAAAGAAAGGACGTGTTACGAAAACGTTTCGAAAGCTGTAAGGCTTCGATTTGCTCTAGATCAGGTAATAAAGGGTATACGAGGAAGGAGACGCGAAAATATCAGCATTAAGGCATCAAATTTCAGCAAAGTTTTGAGGTTAAGCGTGCTCAGGTAGGGGCAATTCTAGGATGGGTGACCCCCTGGGAAGTATGCGAGAAATCCGATATATTCAGACCTAAGAGACCAGTGAGAAGTTAGAGTAGTCTAAGGAAAACTAGAGCATATGGAATGGTTGGAGACCATAGGAAGACGCATAGGACGAGGCAGACAAGCTCGGTGAAGAGACAGGAAGTGCATCACAGCCCTGAGGATTAGGATAGGCTTGAACAGCGTTTGGACGTATTTTGTGGGCTAGTTAATAACAATGATACATATGTATATATGAAGGTGTAGGATATCCCAAACATTATTGTATCGGTGGACATGTGAATCCCAGCGACCGAAGTTACGATACAAAAGGCATTAATCGAGTAAGGGTACCGAAGTTCGAGTGACAGCAAGAGCAAATGGTACAAGTGTTGCAAGGTAAGTTATTATTATTATTCTACCATAGATTGAGATAGGGAATGAGGATATGAGGCGAAGTATAAGTGGATAATGGTCTAGGTACACCCCAAAAGGGGGGAAGCGGGTGAGAGAAATGTAAGGATGAGATAAAGACAGTTGATACGTTAGTGTATTTGATAGGAACGCTTGAGTTACAAATGAGACCTCTCACTGAAGTGAATTAGTAAGGTCGGAAAAACCGACACCAAGTGGATAAAAGTTCGGTAATGTGAAAAAATTTGCACAGACTTTGAATAATGTGACGCCAGAAAATGAACATATATGAAGAGAAAGAGTATAACAAAGAGAACGGTATTGGGATAGCTTAAGAGCTAATATGAAAATAATTTTGAAAAGGGAGTTCCCCCGAGGTACTTATGAGACTCCGGACGACTAATTGAACATTCGAGGACGAATGTTCTAAAGGGGGGAAGGATGTTACACCTCGGGTTTTGTACATTTGAATATCCCGAGTTAATGACGAGAAGTTAAGGACAAGACTATGTTCTAAAATTTTCTTAATGCATTAGTAGGTTATGAGCATTATTTATGGACGTTGGTAGTATGGAAATAATGAGAAAGGTTAAGGGTAAAAAGGAAAATTCGGAAAAGGGTTCATGGAAAATATTGCGGAGGACCAAGGTAAAATGAGAATTTTACAAAGTTCTAGAAAATTCATGGAGAGGCCATGTTGGCCGTGTACTATATGCCCTTATTTTAATCAATGAGGGCTAAGTGTAGATTATAAAAAAAAAAATGGGCCAAAGCTTGTCTTGGAAGACAAGTGGTCATCTTTGACCACTTTAGAAAATTCAAGAAAAAGAAAAGAAAAATCAAGAAAAAGAAAGAAAAGTCTAGAAGAGAAAGAAAGGGGCATGTGACTATAATTGAATGACTAGGGTGCAAATATGAAAAGATGACTTTTATTCATCTTTTATTTAAAAGTTGAATTGGAGAGCAAGAAAGAACAAAGAAAAGAAAGAAAGAAAGAGAGGAGAGGGGCGGCCAAAGAGAAAAAAAAAAAAAGAAGAAGAAGAAGTCTTGAAGTATTGGATCAAAAATAATTTTCTTCAAGTATTTCCACCAATTGGAAGATGCTCTCTAACATGGTGAAGTTGTTGGAGCAAGCAAAACAATTATATGGACAATTTATGAACCTTGATCAAGTGTGGAAGTTAAAGAATAAAGGTAAGATTTTATTCCTTTTTATATGTTATGAAGGGTTCATTTACATTACGTACGTAGGGATGGATAAAATTCATGAGAATATGGAAGTTTGCATGATGGTTATATATATATATGTATGGCCGAATGTGTGTGCATGTGTAGAGACTATGATTCAATTATGTATCTAGGTGTTTTGGTTGTTATTGTTGCGAGTTTTATATGGATAATGGAAGCTTGATGATTTTTAGTTGTAGTTGTGGAAAATGGGTGTAGGCATGTGTGTATGTGTTGTGTAAAGGTGGTGGAATAATGTTCATGTAGTAGGTGAGTTGATATGGTTACGTATTTTGTGATGAAAATAAGAGTGTGTGGCATGTTAATGGTTGTTGTAATGTATAGAAAATAATGGAAATCCATGAAAATTTATATATTGTTGTTGTGGCCGAATGGTATAGGGTTTGGTAAATCATGGTGAATCGACGTTATTTGACATTTTAGTTGTTGTCGTTATGAGTTATGTAATGAAGATGGAAGGTCGTTGTTGAAGTTAGTATACATGAATGATGATGAAATGTATGGTTGTTGTTAAATTGGAAAGTTTCGGGTAAAGAAATATGTTAATTGAGTTGTTGGAATTGAATAGAATATAGAAATGAATTGAATTGAATTCAATTGAATTGAATACGTAAGTGTTGCTTGAATTCTCGGGTTTGTTGTTGTTGATTTGGGCCGAGCCATATTCTCGGGATGATATATTTACGGGGGGAAATCTTTGCCGAAATTTCGGTAGGCAAGTGTTATCTTAAGGTTGAACTTCTAAATGCTCTAATTAATATTTGGTGAATGTGACCAATTTGTAGATTTTGGTGGATTTGGAACTTGAGTTTGGAGGAGCGTAAGAAGCGGAAAAAGGTATGTAAGACTTCACTTTCCTTCTCTGGCATGTCTTAGACGTAGTAGGCTTGAACACGGGCCTCGGGGATAATTTCTTTCCTAGAAAACCGAGATTGAAATTAGTTACTATTCATTCGGAGAATTGAACTAGAAATCGTGTGAAATGTTGAAAAACTTCCTAAACACCTAGAACTTGCATAAATAAGACCCGACTATCCTAAAACTCTCTTAAGTAATGTCATGAAACGTATGATGCGTCAATTGTGTACGCCGCCTCATTTGACCCGAGGTGGGCCCACCCGGATTTTCTTTAGTCCCCCGGATGTTTCTTTAGTGCTATTTCCATGATGAAAGTGATAACGATGATGTAAAGACAAATGTTGATAAACAACTGGATGACTCTAATGAGCCTTAATATTTCCATGATGAAAGTGATAAACTAGTCCTTGATCTTCGATTCTACCCTTTAGCTATGGTATTATTTTCTAAAGATTTCAAAGTCTACAAATAAACGCATATGATGTCCATGATCTCATTCCATGTTTTTCTTTAATGATGTCTGTCCGTTGATAGTCTCGCCTTAAAATACTCGTCCTTCAAGGTGAGACAAAGCGATCCCGATTAATCCATAATGTAATCGGAGGTCACCGACCTTACGTCACTCCGATAGACACATGACCTTCCTTGGGCTCCCATGCGTACGTTTATATGATATATGTAAATGTGGGGAATGGGGAGGGCAAAGCGTTTCCACACGATTCGGTAGATTCCATCCGGACGCGGGATGCCGGACGCGGGATATGGGAGAGCCGTACGCGGTGTCTGTTATGTGATGTATGATATATATATAATATGATATACACGGGACAACTTTGTTGGGGAGGGGGGTGGGAGAGCCGATGAATTCGGCGTCTGTAAATGCGAGTAAAAAAAAAAAGAAAAAAAATACCGTTTTCCGAAAGATATCTGTATTCTATGTACAAGAATAAGAAACACCGTGTTTAGATAAAGAAAAAGAAAAAGCTAGGCATGTACGTGCCTCCGCCACAGTGGCACTCACATGCGTTCTTACTCCTTTATCTGTATGATACTGTCCGTGTTTCCATACGGTTATTACTCTGCCGGAGATTCGATTTACACGTGATAAGTTCCATATGTACGAATACTGACTTCCCATGATATGTCTCGTGTGTACGGAATACTTCTTTTCCATGATATGCTTTCCTACTCTTTACTATGTTGTTACTGTTCATGCCTTACATACTCAGTACATTGCTCGTACTGACCCCTCTTCTTCGGGGGCTGCGTTTCATGCCGCGCAGGTACACCCAGATGGGTTGAAGTTAATATAGAAGATGTTCCAGCGAAGTTGGCAAGCTCCATTTGGCCTGGAGTGTAGCCGAGTCAGAGTACACGTGCCAGGATTTTCGATTCGATTAGAGACTTTGCGGACGAGTCGAGGGTACCGAGAAGTCGGTCTGTCGGTGGCTTCATAGGCCAATGTGTCGGTTTGTATTATGATACAAGTTTTATACGATTCTACAAATTCGATTTGCTCGGAAAGCAACGAGAAGAATATTTTAGTAAGCTTTGTCATGTGTATTGGACTTAGTGGAAAAAAAAATTTACTCATAGAATAAGAGTCAGAGGGTTCGCTCGGCCCTAGGGAAGGGTCGGGTGCCCATCACACCCTGATCAAGATTGGGGTGTGACACCATATAGGTGCAGTGTGATAATCAATAATATTAGCAATAGCATTAGCCTCCGTGCCCGGCCTCCCGCGTCCGGTATCATCTCATGCGCCCACTGGTGGTATTGCCCATGCCATTTGACCATGGTGTATAGCTGCCGCCTTGGCGGTATTTACCATATAGGCGCGGTGTACTATCATCATATGCTCATCATGGTATGCTCATCATAATACATTTATTATACATGCTTATCATAAAATACATATCATAACATACTTATAGCAATACATGCATAGAGACTCATAGACGATCATACTTTATCGGGGTGACATAAGGTCGTGAACCCCCGACTTCGTTATGGAACATTCATAAGTATCCTGCCGCACCTTGAAGGGACAACATAAGGTGAGTGTATATAATGATCAACATCAATGGACTGCGGATAGCTTCATTAGCTTAATAGGAACATCATATCATGACTATAACATTTCTAGACTTTAATTTATCATTATCGTTATCTTGCTCGTAGCATATCTCTCATCTCATGTGACCTTTCATGAACAAGAACTCATAGCTTTCTTGGAAATAGAACATTCATAGTCAAGGAGGGAATTCATGCCATAAGACTCATGCCTTAGAAATAAAGGACTAGCCTCACATACCTTTGTCATTTAGCTATTCTATCGCTTGCC
>NW_026718763.1:0-13043 GCF_029784015.1 Lycium ferocissimum | reverse complement strand
GGGCAAAGTTCCCTCCACTTCCCTTCAACCTCAAACGAAAAACTCTACACATTCCCACCCATTCATTTCCCCTCTATATCTAACTCCAAAAACCCTTACCCCTTTAGTTCTCACTTCAAACCCAACACTATTCTTCAAGGACACGAGGAAGAGGAAGAAGAATTTAGAAGGGCAATCCCCGAACTTTACATCCCTTGTTTGAATCTCCAAAACAAAGGTATGAAATTGCCGCCCTCCACTAGGAGGATAGTAGACTTGAATTTAGAAATAAAGCACATGAGATTCGAAATTTTTGACCTCAAGTTGGGACCTTTGGGTTTTGGTTGATGAACCACTAGGATAAAAAATAAGAGGAATTGGAACCGGTTAATCGTTAGAATAAACTCCCCCATCGAACGTAGCGTAGTTATAAACGCTACTGATTTAGGCCGCACAAAGTTGAACATAGTAAAGAAAATTCCTTGAAAGAGATATTTGGATTTTCTCAAAATTTGGGGTACAGGTTTGTTGTTAGAATAGTCCTTATAAGGTTGGACTTCGTGCATACTAGTTTCCGCTCGATGTTTGTGTTTGAATCGAATTTTGGTGTTAAGAATGCGAAATTTTTGTAGGTTTTCGGGGATGTGACGATGCGCTCTCGGCGATTGGTGAATGCTGCGCCGGCAATACTACGTGGCGCTTGGTCGACCGCGAGCGGTCAATAGGAATTTTTGCGCATAGTGGCATGTTTATGGCTCATTATGGCGGCGCTTATGTAAGCGGTCTGCAGAACAACCCAACGATACTGCGGATTAATTTGTGAGTAATTTAGCGATAGGAAGGGATTTTGATCGGGTCTTCAAAAAGCCGTTCTTACTAAAATGATATGAAACCGATAAGACATGAATTTAACATATTCTAATTCTTTTGCGGTAATATCATAGAACCAAGAAGAGGGATCAACAAGTTTAAGGCAAAGAGGAGATTCCCTCGTACGAGAACCGCCACTCAGAGAGCAAACGGATGCACTTGCAGCAGCTGCCCATGTCCTTACTATTAGAGGGGGGCTCTGACATGACTAATGTGGACAAACGGGCTCCAGATTTTCTTACCAGATTAGATCGAATCAAATGAAACCGCGTGGTTGAGGATCTCGGGTTATGCGATGAAACCAGGTGAGGGGGAATTTTACACCATACGCTACGGTGGATCGGACTTCTCCCAATTTAGAGATTGTCATCCGGGGAACTAGGGTGAGAGTGGGGCCAAAAGTAATTAATAAGGTGTACCAGCTTGAAAACCATCCCGAGAGTGCCATTGCGGCCAAGGCGGCGGAGCGAGATTCGAGATGGTTGGCTTCGGATGCCTAGTTCATGAGAGTGAGATGAAACATGCTATTTGGGCTGATGGTAAGGTTGCGATTACCGAGTACTTTATTGCGGAGGCGAAAAAGTGGTTAAGTATTATTTCTCGAGGGGTCCGACCATCCAAGAATATTCGCGATGTGACCTTTCCTCGTGCCTTGGTTGTTCTTTATGTCCTTGCGGACATTCCGGTCAATGTAGGTGCTCGAGGTTGATGAGTGGAAAGAGTTCTTGAAGGACGAAAAGGGTGACTTGATGTTTCCTTCATTAATCACTTCCCTATGCAAGAAGTTTAAGGTGCCTAGAGAGAAGGAAACGGATGAGTGGGTTCCCGGGATAATCTATTTCGCCCACTTAGAGGTGGGAAGGGGCCGGGGCATTCCGGTTGTCGGTAGAGAGGGTAGGAAGAAAAGAAAGGTTGGTGATACCCGAGGGAAGTAGTGGGGCCGGGGCTGACGATGAGGCCAGGGACGAGGGCGATCGGGGGCCGGCCGAGGCTCCCGCCTTCTGGGTGGCTATTTGAGCGCGTAGATTCGCAACTTTTTGATGAGATAAGGGGTATGTTCCAAAATTGTCTATGTTCTCCGAGGGTTCTAGTTCGTCGAAGGATCTTTGCGACTTTTGTCACTAGGGATGAGATGAAGGGTTACTTCGAGATGCGGAATGTTACGCCCCCGAGAAAATTTCACGTTACTAAGGTATGAGACGGCTTAATGTGAGCTCGGAGGAGCAAATATTACAAGTATAAAGGATGAAATTCCTCTTTGTATTAGCATGAGGATAGCATGAGTATGATATTTGGAATTCGTACAATATAATTGGAATGATACATTAAAAGATATATAGCCATGGCAAGTAAGTGAGGGGGGCCCACGCTGATGGGGTTTTTATAAAGGACATATGACAAGTTATATGGACAATATATGTGAAGTTAAAACAACTCAAGAAGGACCCTTGAGCCAAATCCCAAGTAAGCCCTCAAAAACATGTTTTGAAGTTACGTTTTAGGATAATCGATTTCGGAGGCCATAACCCCATCATTATTTGGGAATTTGGGAAACCTCAAAATATGAAAGTTGTAGATAATTGAATTATGTTTCCAACCATATGTCGTGGGCCTTCACAAGACATAGGGATTGTTATATCCCGTATTTTGAACATTGGGACAATCAGGTTAAGCTATGATAAGTTAGGGACAAAATCATTAGGGATACAAAGTCGGTGACTTTTGACCTTCGATTTTGTTTTAAGACATAAGTTGTTCATGAATTTGTTGGCATGGAACATTTAGGAAAATTTGGGACTAAAAGTGGAATATTGAGAAGTTGGAAATTATGGAATTATTGGCCCTTTGGCCGTGTGGCTTTGGAAATGGCCCACACATTTGTGGTACAAATTTAATTGGTCCAACCCATGTGTGGGCCATGGACACTTGTATGATTCATCTAAGAGCATAAAAGATGACTAATAAGTCATCTTTCTTCATTCCACACTTAGAAAAAATCAAGAATTTGGAGAAAGAACTCATATGACCATTCGGCCAAACCCTTGAAATTCTAGACCAAGATTTAGCCATCACAAAATTATTTATATAGAAAACCTACTAATTGAAGGGTCCTTGTTAACGTGGGAGTGTTGTTTGGGTCAACAAACCGCTCGTTTTTATCAGTGCTAACCTAATAGCCAAGTTGGAAGTTGAGAAGAGAGGTAAGGTTTAATCTTGTTTTTATGTGTTATGAATGATGTGTGCATGTTGTAGTATGCAAAAAATGGATGAAATTCATGAAATATGGCCTAGGGGAGTTGAGCCGTGCATGGCTTGTAGTCGTGTGGATGTGTATGTTGTGTTGAAGTGATGAATTAACTCTAGTTATCATGTTTGGTTGTTGTAGTGTGAAGAAATGGATGAGAATCGCAATATATGCATGTATGGTGGTGGCCGAATATGGGTCATGTTGTGTGACAAAGAATGAATTAATATTGCTTAGTGTTTTAGTTGTTGTCGTTATGAATTCTATGTTGGCAATAAGAGTTTGATGACTCAAGATTGATATTGTAAATGTTGCGAAATTCGTGGAGGATTGTGTGCATTTAATGTAATTTCTATATTTATGAGAATGACATTGTTAGAGTGTGGATTGTTGGTGCAAATCATAATTTCTTCAAGGAAGTTAGGAATGTGTTATGGATGTTGTTCTCGGGTTTGGGACGGTTTTTCGGGTAAATTGGAGCATTTGTTGGATTGTTGAAAATATTGTATGAATTGTTTAAAATGCTTACCTATGTTGTTGGTATGGGTTCGGACTAGTATTTGAATGTATAAGAGTTGGTGTTGGCTTGAATGTAAGCGGTTGAATTGAATATAATGAATATTGTTGGATTATGTAGAAAGAGTATTTAATGTTAGAATGCGTTTTGAATTGATTATTGATGTTGCTAGTTTGGTTGTTGTTGTTGTTGTTGTTGAATTTGGCCGAGTTGAATTCTCGGGGTTGTGCATTTACAGGGGAAATGCTACCCCCAATTTCCGTAGAATTAAGTGCTAGTTTGGAAATGAACTCCTAAATGCCTATAGTTAATGTTGGTATTTAATGATGTTATGTAGATCTTGGGGAGTCCGAGACATAGGCTTGATTTGGATTAGCTTTGAGAGCGATCGAGGTATGTAAAGCTCAAGTATTCCTTCTTTTGGCATGCCTTAGTTATAAATAGGCTATGACACGAGCCTCGAGGAAATTCTATTCTCGCGATCCAAGCATGTCATAATTCTTATTTGTTTCTTGGTATTCGTATGCTTTGATGTGATGAAATATTGGCCCTTATATCTTTGGAGTATTTGATCTTCAAATGTTGCATAAAACAGTTTTGTTTTTAAAGAGTTCCGTTAACTACGAACGACCGTAACTTTCACGAAAGGCTCGGATTGCCTCGATATGTTCGTAGGAGCTTTTTATGGCGTATGATGACTATGATTTCCATAGGCAGGCCCGACTTGGGTCGACACCCGTCCGTGGGCCCCGCAACTTTCCTTTATGTACTTTCATGACTTTTGAAAGAATATGATATGACTATTATCCCGATTTCAAGTACGATCGAATTACGCTTATCTTTTGAGTTTATGATAATGATTTTATGCATATGGTTACTCAAAAATCACTCGTGCAATGGTTATTGCATCTTCCGCCGAGTCCCCGTAACTAACCTATATGTATCGTGCGCGCTATATGATAACTTGCAGTATGATGTCCGGGTTCGCCGGGCTCCTGACGCTATTGGGCCGGGTACCATGTATATTTGGTGTTATGATGTGTCCGGTTCGCCGAGCCCTTCCGCTATATGGGGGCGGGTACCGTGTATATGTGATATTGTTTTTTGACCGCGGTATGTCGGGTTTCGGAGATATGAAATCTTCTGGAGTATGATGTGATATGGCGCACTCGACGGGCGGGTGACCATATTTTCTGAGCCCCTTGCATGATTTGTATTTTCAAAAATGAACATTTTGGTATTTTGGATATTGCACTTATTTTCTCAAGAAATTGTTTCGATTATGACTCGATTTGTTTATCAGATGTATCCTTCGCTTTGCATACTCGGATACATATTCGTTCAACGCTCAAACAACGTGGGCCACGTTTCATGCCGCAGTACGTACGTACGGTGGGTGATCCGCCGATCTAGGACACCTCTTCCTCTCTCTTGGAGTGCTCCCTTTATTTCGGAGCCTCTCTTTTTGGTATATATATAATCGTCCGTTGCATATGTATTTGTTTGTTCAAGGGTACGGCGAGGCCACGTTTCCTTATATGATTACATTGTTTTTAGAGGTATGTAGACGTATATGTGGGTTGTGCCCATGCACGAGTGTTCGTATGTTATATGTTCCGGGCGATCCCGTTCGCCGTGGCCCTTGTCGGCTAGCCTGCTCGCCCATATATTTTGGGCCGATGCGCCATTTGATAGCTCAGGCACGTGATATGCATATGTTTGTGTTTGAGACGATTTGAGACGAGTTTCGACATTTGTGTATGTATAAGCCATCCGCATGTGATTCTGTATGATAAGTGTGTTTGTGTGCCCCGCTCGGGCACTAGTCACGGCCTACGGGGTTGGGTCATGAAAGGGACAAAAAGTTAAGGATGTTTTAAGCGGGATATAACGGGGAACAGACGGGCCACACATGTATAAAGGGCTAAAAAGTCATAAAAATTCATTCATTTATACATCAAATGATCCTGAGCTTTTAGAGAGGTAGAGAGGAGAGTTAGAGAGAAAGTGGAGAATCGGTCGGGGTTGGGGAAGACCCCGAATCCGGGAAAACCGTGAAGGATAAAGTGTAGTACGAGTTGTCGTACGTCGTTTAAACTAAAGTTGAACTTGGGGGATGTTGGATTCGTGGTGGCTGATCATATAAGGTATGTATAAGGTTCCTTTTATGTTATTAAAGTGTTTATTTAGAGTTTTAACTGATTAGAATGAGGAAATGATGTTAAAAGTTCGGTTGGCTTTTTTGGATATCAAATGACTTGGGGGATGTTTTGTGGAATTAAATGGATAGAAATAGTTGGATATTGATATAAAATGATTGATATTGTTGATAAGTTGGTGTTCTTGGAATTTGGAGAATAAAGTGAATGTAGATATCGTATACAAAGTTGTCATTTTGGTGTATATCTTTGGGAGTTGATGTTTTAAAAGGAATATGAGGCAGTTGTTGTTTTTGTTGGTTGCGGTTATAGAAAATGAATTAGATTAAGGAAGGATTGATTACATGAAGGATATATATCCTGGGAAGTTAATTGTTGGCAAATTGATATTGTTGATTGATTATGGATTGACCCGTTTGGAAGCATAAGTTAAGCTAATCACATAAGCGATAAGTATGGGCGGCAAACCTTTTCTTCTTTTGGCATGATCCATGTTATTATTCATTCTATGTGTATACATGATTCATTCTTAGACGAGTAAGGTCTAAATGTTTCTTGTGATGCCTTATTGATCTTGACCCTATTTTGTTAGAGGGAACACCCATAAGTGTCAAGTTGAGTTGTGTATATGATTTTACTAATGATTTCGAGGAAAATGAGTTTTATACTAAAGAAAACACAAAGTTTGATTTTGAAACCTTTCCGGGCGGGTGCGAGATTTTACTATTTCATTTCATTTACGATTTATGTTTACATTCCATAGTATCATCCCTATGTATTGACATGATCATTTATTCTTTGAGTAAAGCAATAAGATGAAATTGAGTGAGATATAGGTAGTAAGAATTTGCAACAATTCCACCTCAAAACTTGGAAGTATGTCCTCCTAAGTCTAGTGAGATACAAATTTGATAACTTCTTATGAAAGACTAAGGCTAATAAACGGATTGCGATTAATTGATTAGTGACTTATGATTTGAATTGAAATTGATACTTGTGGATTGAGTTTGTGTTGACATGATGGTGATATTAAACCCCGAGAAACCCTAGAAGCCTTCGCTCGAACGGCTATCATTATTATGCCGTAAGACGGCCGTTCAAGGACTATTGTGATGCTAGTCGGAAGACCGTCCGAAGGGTTCTCACATGCTGTCTCCAGCGCATGTGTGTTCGGATTGCATTATTTACTTAAAGATTGTTTTGAGACTTCGCGCGCACGTTTTTGTTTCTTCAGTAGGCGTTCAGTGCATTTTCGAGTTAGAACGTGATTTCTTCTCTCCTAAGTCTAATTATGATTATGATTTTTTACCACTACCCCATACTCAAGACATTGTCCCCATGTCTTGACGTCCTTTTTTTTTACTGGGGACGCTCGTTATGTCCGCGTCTCGCATTGTTGTGTGTTAAGTGTATAATGGCGTTCGACGTCGTACCGATGTGATTCCACCTCATTCGGAAGTACAGGTCGAATCATATAGATATGTATGATTATGGGTATGTCGGGGTCCATCCCCGACTCATAATGTTCGGTTTACTTTTAGAGACTTCTAGGATGATTCATATGGTATATTTGTTGAGATGTCGACAAAGTGATGTCGATTGAGTCATTGTGGATTTTAAAAGAGCATGTATTTTAGATGATTTCAATTGGTTTAAAGTACTTATTTGATTGAAAGTTTTCATAATCGTTATAAAGATAATGATTTCTATTTAGAAAAGCTTTATGTTTTTAAAAAAGTTTTTGAAATGACGTTTTTTGATAGAGCTTGAATATCAAGGGTTCGCTCGACCTCGGTGAGAGTCGGGTGCCGTCATGCCCTACCATTGCTAGGGTGTGACAAAGTGGCATCAGGCTTGAGTTCGTTCTGGGTTATCGGCAGTCGGTCGGAGTAGCAGTCTTGTTCATGGGTGTGTTGTCCACACTTATGAACGAGAGAGACCACAGTGGCATCAGGATGGTTTTCCCTTCATTCAGATCATAGATTGTACTATAGAGCTGTGTTATAGGCCTTGAATCCTTGCCGCTAACTTTAAGATTTGAATTTTGCTTAAGTGATTGTAAAGTGCAACTATTTGCAAAATTGGAATTGTTCGTAAAAAAGGTAAGTTCTCTGATGATTAATGATTGCTATTTGAGGTAAGTGCTACGTTATGTTAAGGATTGCGGTAAGAAAGGCATGCTTTCTTATCGAATTGAGAATGCAATTGTGAAGAGCATTTGTACGGGTATGTATAGTGTTGTGTTGTATTTTTGTGAGAGCTTGATATATTTTGATTGGCCATGAGGCATGTTGATATATTTTGATTGTCGCTCTAAAGGGCTTGTTGAATGGGTATACGTGGGTAGTACAAATTACGAAAGGGAGGTTCTCGCTAAAATTTTGTTAAAATTGATTGTGATCGGCAAATATATGTGTGCTACGATACACAAGTGCAAATGAAGAATGAAAGGTTAATAATAGTTGTAAATCGAGAAAGAAGGGTTATGAGATGGGTTAGGAATGAGTTTTAGAGTTAGGTTGAAATTACTCGGGATATAGAAGTGAGTCGAGGGTTAAGTTAAGTTCTCTCGTGATTAGAAGTAAGTTGATGAACTAAGATTAATATGATTCGAATAATGTGATAAGATTATGAGAAGATACATAAGAGAGGAAGCAATGATAAGCACGAGTCGTTGAGAAGGTGAGTTAGTATAAAAAAAAGTAAGCTTTAACGGTAAAGAATGAAGCAAAGGAAGAGAAGAAACATGATTATATGTATTTATCGAAAAGGACCTTAGGAATTGTGAAGGGTGAGTGATATTAGTAAGTGTTGGAATTAGATACGAGTATTAGTCTTCATTTAACATTCGAGGATGAATGTTTCTAAGAGCGGAAGGATGTTACGCCTCAGAAAATTTCGCGTTACTAAGGCTGCAGACAGCTTAATATGAGCTCAAGGAGGAGCAAATATTACAAGTATAAAGGATAAAATTCTATTGTATTAGCATGAGGATAGCATGAGTATGATATTTTGAATTCATACAATATGATTGAAATAATACGTTAAAAGATATATAGCCCTCGTAACCGTAAGTTTTAGGTGGGGCGCACATGATGGGGTTTTATAAAGGACATATGACAAGTTATATGTACAATATATATGAAGTTAAACACAACTCAGAAAAGGACCCTTGAACCAAATCCAAGTGTAAGCCCTCGAAAAGATGTTTTTAGGGTTACGTTTTCGGGTGATTTGACTTCGAGAGGCCATAACCCCGTTATTATTTGGGAATTTTGGAAAACTCCAAAAATGAAAGTTGTAGATAGTGAAATACATTTCCAGCCATAGGTCGTGGGTCTACATGTGACATAGGGATAAAAAGTTATGAATGTTTTTAAAGATAGAAAGGTAATCTTGCAGAGGCGATGAGCTCGGCCCAGCTTGAGCTGAGGTCGGTGGGGCCCACTTCCCTTGCTATTTAAGGGAGGTTTTCATTCATTCATTTATACCAAAAGGTCCAGAACATTTTATAGAGAGTAGAGGAGAGTTGGAGAGATAAAGCAAGGGTTCGATCAAGTTCGAGGCCCCAAATCCAGAGGCTCGTGAAGGATAAAGTGTAGTACGAGTTGTCATCGTCGTTTTAAGATAAAATTGAGCTTGGGGATGATATTTCTCATGTTTGAGCTGCTCATATAAGGTATGTTTAAGATATTTATGTTATTAAAGTGATTATTGATAGATTTGACGGGTTAGAATAGAGAAAATGATGATTAAAAGCTCGTTTGGAATTTTTGGATATCAAATGACTTGGGGTCGTTTTGGTATGATTAAATGGATGGAAATATGTGATTTTGATATAAATTGATTGTTGATATTGTTGTTGATCGTTGATAAGTTCGTGTTCTTGAATTTGGGAGCTGAAGTGAATGTAGATACTTTCAATTATACAAAAGCGTTTATAAAGGAATTTTGAGGTCGAAGTTGATGTTTTTGAGTTTAAAGTAAATAGAGATAAGTTGTTGTCGTTGGATTTTCGATTTGGATTGGATTATTGAAGGACATATATTACGGATTGATTGTTGGAAGTTAAAATCGATATTGTTGATATGAATTTCCAAGTTGTCTACGGGGTTTCTTTACCTTGATTGTGGATTGGCCATTGTTTGGAAGCATAAGTGCTAATCACATAAGCGACAAGGTATGTAAGGCAAACCTTTCTTCTTTTGGCATGATTCTTGTTGTTATTCGTTATATGTACTCCGTATGATTCCGTTTCTTGGACGAGTAAGGTCTAAATGTTTCTTGTGATGGCTTATTGATATTGTACTCCTATTCCGTTCCGAAAGGAACACCCATAAGGTGCCAAGTTGAGTTGTGTATATGGTTTTACTAACAATTTCGAAGTTTTATACTAAATGAAACATAAAGTTTGATTTTTCAAAACCACTCCAAAGGGGGGTGCGAGATTTTACTACTTCACTTCATTTACGATTTATGTTTACATTCCATAGTATCATCCCTTTGTATTGATATGATCATTTATTCTTTGGGTAGGGCAATAAGATGAAATTGAGTAGAATATAAGTAGTAAGAATTTCATAACAATTCTACCCTCAAACCTGAAAGTATGTCCTCCTAAGTCTAGTGAGATACAAATTTGATAACTTCTTACGAAAGACTAAGGCTAATAACTGGATTGTGATGAATTGATTAGTGACTTATGATATGAATTGAAATTGATATTTATGGATTGAGTTTGTGTTGATATGATGGTGATATTAAGCCGGAAACGGCTGCCCGAAGGGACCACCCTAGCTAAGCTGGAAACGGCTGCCCGAAGGGGCCATCATTATTATGCCGGAAGCGGCCGTCCGAAAGGACTATTGTGATACTAGCCGGAAGCGGCTGTTCGAAGGGACCATTCTGTTAACATGTCGAAAGCGGCATGTGTGTTGGATTGCATTATTTACTTAAAGATTGTTTTGAGACTTCGTGTGCACATTTATGTTTCTTCCAGCGAAGGGTGCAGGTATTGAGTTAGATTGCAATTTCTTCTCTCCTAAGTCAAATTATGATTATGATTTGTTGCCACCTTACATACTCAGTACATTGTCCGTACTGATGTCCTTTTGCCTGGGGACGCTGCCCCAGATTGTTTGGCAGGTTAAGTGTATAGCTCGGATGCTTGGACGTCAGCTGGGATTGGCAAGTTCCACCACATTCTGGAGCTTTTCTGAGTCATGTATAGATATGTATGATTATGGGTATGTCAGGGCCCTGTCCTGACTCATAATGTTCAGTTTACTTCTTAGAGACTTCTGCAGACAGTGTCTTGTGGTATGTTTGTCGAGATATCGACAAAGTGATGTCAGTTAAGTCATTTGTGGATTTTAGAAGAGTATGCATTTGTCGGACGATGATGACGCCATGAGTAAGATGGATGATTAGAGACTCCTCCCCCCCCCCTTTGATGGTGTTATAGTTGCATATGTCGGGCTTTGCTATTTAGACAATTTGTGTTTGATTTGTTTGGTTTTGTTTGGATGTCTTTGGGACAATATTGTTTTGGGTCTTGTCTAGCCATGTTTTTGGCTTAATGTTCGGATAGTTGGGTTTGAACGTTGGACTATTTAGTTTCTTACTTTGGTAATGGTAATTGGATTTGTAGTAATGACTTGTGCGATCCTTGTCTTTATGTCACCGAAGGTTTGGGGTTTGCCGTTGTTTTTGTCTTTGTTAAATGGTACGAATAGGGGAAACAAACCGAAAACGGGGGAGAGTTTAGGGTCTTAGCTCAGGGTTCCGCTTCGCATCATCTCGACCACTATAGCGGTCCCCCTTCGGCGTAGGGGAGCCGCAAAAGCGGTTAAGGAAGAATAGGGGTAACGCTCAGCAAGAGGCCTACCCGCAAAGATGGGCAATGCCACAAACTGCGGATGACATTTGGGGCGCAATGACGGTAGTAGCATCACACCATGCTCGAATTTCTTTCGCAACTAAAATTTAAATCAACCAATTCTAACACAACTAGAACTGGATTCCGAATGCGACACGATTGCATGCGTAGATACCAATTGGAATCATCTGATATGCAATTGAATCCGCAAGGATACCACCTGGATTTGACGGAGGTAGCACGATTTGAAAGAAATAAAGGAAATTTTCTAAATTCCCTAGAGCCTCGTGGATGGGCACGGACGTTTACGTACCATTCCACAAGACTCTACTAAATATTGCTCTTGCACTTGTGAGACCGGTAAACTGGCTATGATACCAACTTGTCACGACCCAATTTAGAGTGTGGCACGGGCACCTACCATTGCCATCTCGGTGGCGAACCTTTAATCAAACTAACACACTATCCAAGCAAAGAACGATTCGAATTTGATCCAATTTGCAAATGATTAACAAGATAAGCTCAAATAATTATATTAACCCAAATTGTGGAAGTAATTACAACATATAGATTAATACAAGACTACATTTCGAATTCACGCAACACAGTGCATACTAGTACGCAACGACTAATGTAAATCAAGATTACAACAAAACTCTAAGACCCAACTCCATCCCGAATGAAGTGGGAGGAGGCTCAAGATAGGCACCGTGCATTTTTCGAACATGTCACCATCAATCACTTGAAGACACTCTACACCCCATAAAGGGTGTAGCAAAATAGAATCGCAATCGATGCATATTGAGTAAGCATCATAGGCCGACAATGGTTAGAAGCACATATCAGTAAAAGAGTTCACAAATAAGCATGATAAATAACCGTGACAGCAACACACATTTTCTACGTGCGTCATAACATTAGGAATTCTTAAGTCACTCAACTCTTCCCAATAACCACTAGACAATTCAACACCGGTTCAAGTCAAATATTATTACTCGCTCAATCTTAGTATGAAGTCAACTAGCCATTTTGATAATCTTTAATCACCTAATTTTAATTAACCAATACAATGGAATACGAAGTCAACAAGGATAGTTCAAGATCGTGGCTGGTTTTGCAACTAATTCCAATATGCAAATCTCAATACATCCCAAAACGAAAAATAACAACACAATAAATCATCGTTCATCACTATGAGCCATAATGCAATGTAATGCCATGATGTAAGAATGCCAATGCAATGCAAGCGGATAAAATGTGCTCCCGGGCGGAAGTATCGACGTCTCGGGGAGACGGCCCATGTGTTACACCTTGGAAAATTCCCGTTAGCGTACGGGGAATAGGCCATCGAAGGGTATAATGTATACGATGTTTTGACGCAAAAAATAGCATTTT
>NW_026718762.1:0-12901 GCF_029784015.1 Lycium ferocissimum | reverse complement strand
GTTGCTTTTTGTGTATAGGGGCCCCGGGACATAAAGTGTGGGTTATGGTTAAAAAAATCTGTACGGTATGTGTATCGATATACGTTTGGGCGGTTATTTACGCGGCGACTCGCCGGCTCGCCTATGTATGTGTATTTATAATAGGATGGCGTGTGTGGCCTTTGTTGTATTTTCTTTGCGGAGGTAAATTTTTGGTTGGTAGGAAAAACAAGGAAACTGCGGGGATTTTCTAAAATGTTGAGTAATTATCTTATTGATTTTCTCGTTAACGTATGCGCGCCATCGCGTGTTAGCACGTATGGGTGCCGATTCGGGCGGTCGCGGCCCACGGGGTTGGGTCGTGAGTATCCTAAGGCGCGGCTCCCAAACAAGTATCCGCACACACGCGGCATGAAACGCAGCCCCCAAATAAAGGGGGTCAGTACGGAATATGTACTGAGCATGTAAAGCACGGAATACAATAGATAGAATCATGACCGAACTGAAATTTACCGAAATAGGTATAGTAATCAAAAAATCAAAAACTTGCCTTTGAATCATGTATCATGTTACACCTCGCATTTGTACACATTTTGTACATTTGAATAACTCGAGTTAATGGCGGAAAGTTAAGGACAAGGTTAAAAATTCTTTTTAGAATCGCAGTCGTTATTCATCCTTTGTATTGAACGGCGTTAAGGACAAATTCGGAATAAGGATGAATTGGAGGCCAAAAAAATTGGAAACAATTTCATAAAAATGACATGTGTATATTGTATATTTGTGAGGTGGAATATGTATGTATGGACAAGAGATGACTAGGCCCAATTTGACTTTGGACCAAGATGACTAAGCCCCAGTAATTAGTCATCCCTAATGACTTAGGAAAATTCAAGAAGGTTGAAGAAAAATTGGAGGAAAGAAAGAAAAAGAAAAATCTAGAGAAAGTTGAGAAAAATTGAAAAAAAAAAAAGAAGGTGAAAACCGGCCAAAGGGAGGCATGTGCATGGCCATGTGCCTCCACTTAAATATATATATGTGTGTGAGTCATGAAGACAATACAAGTTGTCATTTTCATAATGGAAAATTCAAAGAGAGTTGGAGAAAAGGAGAGGAGAAGCCATCGGCTAAGGGAAAGAAAGGGGCTGGCCGGAAACCCCCACATGGGAGACTTGGCATGAAAAATATTTTTCAAGTTTACCAATGAAAGGCCTCTCTCTCGACGTGGAGTGGTTGTTGAAGCTAGAAAACCATTCGTTTAGGCAAACACAAAAGCTAGCCGTGGAGAAGAGAATGGAAGAGGTGAGTTCAATCTCATTTTTCTTGTGTTATGCATGATTTGTACATGTTGTGGAATGTAGAAATGAAAGGAATTCATGAAAATAGGGTGCATGGTATGTTGGCCGGATATGTAGTGTTGTGGCCGTGCCTATGTGATGTTGTCAAGAAATGGTGAAGTCATTGAATTTAGCATGTTCTTGTGTTGTTGCAATGCATAGAAGGTGAATTAAACTCATGGAGTGTTGTGTGTTTTGAGGTGGCCGAATAGGGCTGCCCAGTGTGCATGAAATGAAGTCATGTTATCTAGAATTTTGATCGTGATTGTTACGAGTTCTATGAAGTAAAATGAATGTTTGATGGCTCATATTGGTTGTAAATCGTGTGGGCTGTTTGGAAACTAATATGGTTGTGTTGTGATTTCAATGTAGTTTATGAACTTTTGAAGGAAGGAAATGCCAAGTTATTGATGTTCCAATGTTGCTTGAGGATTTAAGATGGGACCCTTTGGTTGAGTTGTTTTGAATATTGGCATGGATTCCTTGGAATGTTCTTAAAACATATTTGAAAGGCCTCGGAATAATATTGAGCGAATGATCAACGATGCGAAGTTTGAATGCACGTAGTTTATTTGAAGGCGAATGAAATGAAGCTGAATTGAATATTGATGTGTTGCCCGAATAGTTGTTGATATTGTTGTTTGGTTTGGCGGGTTGGAATTCCCGGGTTGTTGTTGATTGAAAATGGCCAGAAGTCGAACTTGGCGGGATGGAGTATTTACAAGGGAAGTCTTGAAATTTCGGTAGGCAAGTTGTACCTTAAGATTCAATCTTTAAAAGCCTCTAACCAAAGTTTGGTAAACATGACCAAATTGTAGATTAAAGCGGATTTGCAACTTGGATTCGGAGGAGCGTAAGAAGCGGAAAAAAAGGTATGTAAGGCTTCACTTTCTTTCTACATGTCTTAGATGTAATAGGTTTGAAAACGTGTCTTGGGGACTACTCTAATCATAGAAATCCAAGATTGAAATCGGTACTATTCATGCAGAAGAATTGAACTAGAAATTGCATGAAATGTTGGAAAACTTCCCTAAACCTCTTAACTTACATAAATAAGCCCCCGATTACCCTAAGACTCTCGTAAGTCATGTTATGAAAGGTATTATACGTAAATTGTGTACGCCGCCTCATTTGACTCGAGGTGGGCCCATTATTCCCGAATTCTCTCTATTGTTCTGTTTGGTTTATTTTCGTACTATAACTAAAGAGAACTTTCGGTTATCATTCCTATTACTAAACAAGAGTTGTTTGAACTAAACCATGACCCCAATGCATGATCTTTCCTCACTAAAAGTTTACAAATGTTTTTCTAAAATATTCTTTTCAAAAACTGTTTTCCAAAATATTCCTTTTTCTTTAAAAACTAAGTTTTACAATATTGAAAGTCTCAACGACTAAGGCAACGCCTATGATTCTATGCGACCTATGAAGCCTATGATTCTATGATAACTATGATCCTATGATGACTATGATTCTATGACTATGACAAGATATGCTATGCCTATGACATGATATGATATGACATGACATGACACGACATGATATGACATGAAATGTTCTATGCTCTAGTCTCGCCTTATGATTATTGTTCCTTCAAGGTAGACAAGCGCCCATAGTTATTCCATAACATAATCGGAGGTTACCGAACGCCTTACGTCACTCCGATAAGTACATGACTTTCTTTGGACTCGCATGCATGCCATACCGTATATGGGTTGGGGGGATGGGACATATGAAACGTGGGGAATGGGAAGGTGTACATGTTTTCTTTGCCACTGGGTCGGTGGCTTATCGTCTCGGACGCGGATGCCCGGACGCGGATATATGGGAGAGCCGACGTATCTCGGCGCTACGTGGGTGAGCCGCCTCGTGCGGTGCTATGACTGATATGACCAAGCAAGCATGCATGGCATCCGCCCCCGTGGGTACTCATATGCATGAAGTTACTTTCGTTATCCTATGATACGTTCTATGCTTCCATGCAAATATGATTCCTATGTACGGAAGTTACGAGCTCTACACGACATGATCCAGATGTGCAGCTCACAGCTTGACACAATATGTTCTACGTTTCTATGCGGTTACTGTTTATGTATATACTTCTTGCTGTGTTACTATCCATGCCTTACATACTCAGTACATTGTTCGTACTGACGCCCCTTCGTGGGCGCTGGCGTTTCATGCCGCGCGGTACACCCGGATGATGCGAAGTCGGAAGAAGATGTCTCGGCGAAGTTGGCGAACTCCGTTTGCTGCGGAGTGTAGCCGAGTCGCCGCACACGTACTATGGTCCATGGTCACGGTTAGAGGCTTTGCGAACGGAGTTGTGTGTGTCTAAGGTGTCGACTTTGAAAAAAGTGGTCCATGGGTTGATGTGTTTTATTATACGAGTCCTCTTTTTGCAAGCCGTATTTACTTTGAGAAATGACAAAAAGGTTTTGGAAAAAAAAAAAAAAAAAAAAAAAAAAAAAAAAATTTCTATGCATTTGTCTATTACTAGTTTATAAGTTCCTATGTGTAATAAGAGGTAGCGGGTTCACTCGGCTCCGTACACGGGGTCGGGTGCCCATCACACCCTAGTAAAGTCGGGGTGTGACATATCATGCGTGTCAATATCATATCATCAAATCATTATATACATATAGCGTACCCGGCCCTCCAGTGAGGGACTCGGTGAATGAAATCATATAATCATCATGCATGGTAATCATATAATGTTATATCCCGCATTTTTGTACGCCGGGAAAATCCGAGTCAACCTTGACAAGTTAAAGACATGACCATTCCGAGATATGAAGTAGAGACTTTTGTTGGTTTTAAAAGCTCAAACTGTGTGTGGCTTCATTGGCATGGAAATATTAAAGAAGCATTTGGAGTCATATTCCATTTTTAGTAAGTATGTTATTTTTGGAAAGTTGAAAATTCAACAAAAAAAAAAAAAACAATAAAAGAGAAATAAGAGGGCCATGTGGCCGGCCACCTCATGTGGGCCATGGCCACATGGTTGGCCAATATATGAAATTTAAAAGATAACTAAGTAGTCATCTTATTCACCTTCCCCTTCACTTTAGAAAATTCAAGAACCTTGGAGACAAAATATTGCCCCATTCGGCCATAGCTTGAAATTTCAAGCTCAAGATCAAGCCATCAAAAAAATAATTTCTTCATGCAAATCTACTAATTCAAGGGTGCTTATTAACGTGGAAGTGTTGTTGGAAGCGTTGGATTGCTCGTTTTCATCATTGGCCAACTTTAGGCAAGTTGTGGAGTTGAAGAAGAAAGGTGAGTTTAATCTTGTTTTCGTGTGTTGTAGGTGGTTTATATGTGTTGTTGTATCCTAAAATGGAAGAAATCCATGATAGAAATCAAGTTGAAGTTGAGCCATGAATGTTGAGGTTGGGCCGTGTGTTGTGTGAAATGTGGAGTAATAATGATTTAAGTGTATTTAGCATGTTTATGTGTTGTTGTAATGTGTAGAAAAAGAATGAAAATCATCTATGGGTGTATGTTTGGTGTTGGCCGAATGGCCCCCTCTTGGTGTGTTGAAAAATGAACAAATTGTCGTTAGCGTTTTAGTTGTCATCGTTATGGATTTTATGAGGGAAAATGCAAGTTTGATGACTCAAAATAATGTTATGTTGGTTATGGGATGGTTTGGAAGTTTATGTGAATTTTATGTAATTTTTGTAATTATGCGGATTATATTGTTAATGTGTGGATTATTAGTGTAATTCATGAATTTGGAAGGAAAGAATGTAGATCATGTTATTCTCGGGTTTGGAGACAAATTCGGGTGAGTTGGAGCCTTAATTGGGTTGTTTGGAAAATTGTATGGATTGTTTAAAACGTTCTTGAATATTGTTTGTATGGTTTTGGATTAGTAATCAAATGTATAAACGCGGATATTAGATTGAACGTAAGTAGTTGAAGTGACTATATTATGAGTGTTGTTGAATGTTGTTGGAATATTATGAATGTTGATGAAGTCATGTAGAAAGAACTATTAATGTTGGAATGCATTGTGAATTGATTATTGGTATTTTAGTTTGGTTGTTGGTTTGGTTGTTGATGAATTTGGCCGAGTTGAAATCTCGGGGTTGGTGTATTTACAGGGGAAATGCTTTCATTAAATTTCGTAGAATTCAATATTCATTTGGAATTGAATGCTTAAATGCGTATGGCTAATGTTTGGTATATTGGCGTTATGTAGATCTTGGAGCATCCGAGAGTTGAGACTTGATTTAGCTTGCGAGCGGACGAGGTATGTAAGGCGTTACTTTCCCTTCTTTGGCATGTCGTAGTACCACTAGGCTATGACTCGAACCTCGGGGTAATTTCCACTCTTAGAATCCGAGCCTAGATGCGTATTTTATTCGTGCCTAAAGACTTATTCTTTGATGTAAACAAGCTAAGGTTCTTATGTTTTCAAAGGATGGAATTTCAAAAGTCTTATAAGGAATTTCGCTATTAAAAGGTTCCGGACTTCAAACGCCCGTAACTTTTGCATATGAGCTCGGATCGCCCCGAAACATAATAGGTAACTTCATAACATTCCCCTAACTCTCGTAGTCGGGCTCGGATGGGGTCGGCACCAGTCTGTGGGGCCCGCGGGTTTTCTATGATTCTCCTTAATGACCTTTAAGAAAGATTTATTAATATTTTCACCTTGATCTCCGAGCATGGATTCCCTACTTATTTGGTAAGTTTAGAATTTTGAATTAGATGCCTTTTAAATAAGGATTGTTACGCTTGTGACTTCGATATGTAATTATGATTTCCAAAGTTCGTTTGATATGTTTCCGAATGGCATTCAAAAGGAAATTTGATTGGACTACGACCCTAATACGTAAATAATGGTTCGTTCTGATTAATTTACTGAATTTTGGTAAATGTTTATGCTGCATATGATTTATGAATTTTGTACCTTGTATATGATTCCTACGATTCTGCTCGTGCATATTATTGTTACTTCCTTCGCCGAGTCCCGGGCCGGCTATTATCGTGCGCACAATCCGAAGTATGATGAGATTCCGAAGTATGATGAGCGTCTGAAATATGATCTGATTCTGATATATGATATGATAAAGAGTATGATGAGTTCTGAAACATGATATGATTTTGAAATATGATGCGATTTGGAGGAGATGTTCGGAGAATATACAAAAACTTCCGAAGTATGATGAGTTGTGGCGCCCGCGGAGGGCGACCACGTTCCGTCCGTCGGGTCCCATTATGGACCATATATGACATATGTTTTTGACATACATGATTTATGTTTATAAAATAAGCATGCGGATATTCTGATTATTATATTTGTTTTCTGTACTTCGTATATGATTTCCGGTAAGTGACATGCGTATAATGTACGTGATACCTCATCGAGTCCCTCACTAGAGGGCCGGGTACGATACGTATGTACGATGGTGCGATGATCTGATTATGATATGACTTGGTTACCGACTTGTGTAGATGCATTATAAGCGGTTCAGAAGGCAAGTTATGTTTTTATTTTTCGGATTCTATACTTATTTCTATAACCCTCGTTCCGGTTTTGATTCTGTTTAATGTATTTCCTGCTTTACATACTCAGTACATATTCCGTACTGACCCCCTTTTCTTTTCGGTGCGTTTCATGCCGCGCGAGGCTGGTACTCGTTTGGGTGAGCGAGTCGGCTTAGGACTCTGCTCGCCTATTTTGGAGTGCTCCTTTGTCCGGAGCCCACATTTGGTACAGACTCTTCTATTATGTACATATTGCGTATGCTTATTCTGGGTTCGGCGGGGCCCTATCCCGTCATATGATTCTGCTATGACTCTTAGAGGCCTATAGATATGTATGTGGGTTGTGGGTAGCGCTGTTCAGTTATATTTGTGTTTTGTACATTCCCAGACTATATGTATGATCTGTATATGTATAGGTATGTATATGTGTGCCACCGTGTATGTTATATATATATATGTAAGTTTCTAATAAGTTACTATGAGCGGGTTATGATTAGAAAAGGGAACGAGTGCCGAGCTCGGGCACTAGTCACGACCTACGGGGTTGGGTCGTGACATATAATCATATATATATATATACCGTACCCGGCCCTCTAGTGAGGGACTCGGTGAATAGAATCATCAGATGCCATCCTGGCCGCCATCCCCATATCATCACATCATCATATCATCATATAAATATATATATATACCGTACCCGGCCCTCTAGTGAGGGACTCGGTGAACAATGCAGTGAAACTGTGCACGAATACGTACCCGGCCCGGGACTCGGTGAAAGATGCATTGAGGCATGCACGAGCGAGTAGTGAGAAACCATATGCACATAAATCATTTCAAAGACTCGATGAAACAAAGTAAACGAACTATCATTCGAAAATCGGGACAATAGTTATAGCAAATACCTTTCGGACATCCCTCGGAACATATCAAACCGGACTTTAGAAATCATAGCCACGTATCGGAATCATATGCATAACAATCTTCATTTCAGACGCGGTAAATAAATAAGTAACCACACTCAGGGGTCGGAATACTAAGCATATTAGGTTCTTTCCAACAAACCATTAGAACTATACAAAGGAACGTCTCGGGGGCCCACGGACAAGTATCAAACCAATCCGAGCCCACCTATGGAAGTTAGAGTCATCACACGCTACGGAATCCTTCTACGAGCATATCGAGGCGATCCGAGCCCTTTTGTGAAAGTTACGGTCGTTCGTAGTTTCGGAATCTTTTTAAGAACAAAATTTCTTATGTAGCATTTAAAATTCAATCATACAAAGGACACAAGGATCATGACATGGCTACACTAAAAAGGTTAACATCAACAGGTGAATAAAAGTCGTAAACACGCTCGGATCGTAAGAATAGAATTACCCCGAAGCTCGTATGATTCTTCCCTTACGTCTAAGACATGCCAAAGAAAGAAAGGGTGAGCTTTACATACCTTGTCTGCTCTCCAAGCTAATCCAAACTTACGTCGTGGACTTCCCAAGATCTACAATGCGTCATTAAACCAAACATTAGCTAAAGGTACTTAGGAATTCGCTTCCAAACTAGCACTTAATTCTACAGAAATTTGGGCAGCATTTCCCCTGTAAATGCAACACCCCGAGAATTCAACTCGGCCAAATTCATCAACAACCATACCAATAACATTCTAACAACATCGACAATTTATTCAAAACGCATCCTAACATTAACAACCTTCTTTCACATAATGCGACGACATTCACTTATATTCAATTCAGCCGCATATAATCAAACTAACACCAATACTCACACGTTCAATTACTAATCCGAAATCATTCAAACAATATTCAAGGACACTTTAAACAATTTACACAATATTTCAAACAATCCAACCACACCACCACCTTACCCGAAATCTCCCAACTCAACATAAACAACACTAACACATTTCTTTCTTCCAAAACTCATGAACTACACCAACAATCTACACGTTAGCAATGTCATCATCATAAATATAGAATCTACATAAGAATTACATTATCTTCCAAATCAGCCCACAACCATTACAACCTCAACTTGAATCATAAAACTTCCATTATCAACATAAAATCCACACGACAACAACAACCAAAACGCTAAATAAAATTAATTCATTCTTGGCATACATATTACGTATACACGGTTCCAACACCATACATACGGCCACAACATCAACATACCACTTCCATGATTTCTATCCATTTCTACACACTACAACAACATGCAAACATGCTAAATACCATTAATTCATCACTCCCACATCACCACACACACTCACGGCTAACACCCACACAGACGGTTCAACACCAACATCCATATTTTCATGATTTTCATTCATTTCTACATACTACAACATCCACAAATCATTCATAACATATAAAAGAGAAGATTGAACCATACCTTCTTCACCCACTTCTTTCACTCGGCTAGGACTTGTTTTTGCAAGAATGAGTGCTTTGCTTGTTCCAACAACTACTCCACGTTGAAGAGGACCTTCCAATTGGTTGAATTGCTAGAAGAAAATATTTTTTTGATTATTATTTTTGGACCTCAATTTTTGGCTCTCATGGCCGAATGGTTGCTTGCTCTTGTTCTTCAAGTTTCTTGAAAATTCTAAGGGTGAAGATGAGGAAATAAGATGACTTAGTCATCTTTTTATTTCATGTATTAGCCAACCATGTGGCCATTGCCCATACCAAGGTGGCCGGCCACATGGCCCCCTTTTTTTTTTTTTTTTGAACTAATTACTTTCTAAAAATAACATTTAACCCCCAACTTTCCTTAGTATTCCGTACCACAATATCATGAACAACTTATGTCTTAAAACACACTTGTGGTTAAAATCTCGACTCCGTATCCCAGAATAGGCTTGTCCCTAACTTATCGTGGTTGACTCGGATTATCCCGACGTACGAAATACGGGATATAACAGTGATAATGCGTGCAATGTATGAGTTCAATGTCAATAATCAATTTAATATCGCAAGTACCACGCATGGGCACACCAATAATATCATGAAAAAGGCTACACAATAAGCCGCAATCGGATCACAACTCTCCACAGTACCTCACAGGGCACATAAGTCAAATCAATGATAAGGCTACACAATAAGCCATAATCGAATCACAATCCTCGTATCAAATGACAACACGTAAGTTAGCACAAAATCATAATCAGGATATATCAAAAGTCTCCAATATATACTATCTCCACGTGGCAACAAGCCAACAACAATAACACAAGATAAGTCATAATACAACGGGCTGGCTAACCCCAATCACACAACAGGGCCTAACCTAAGACAATATCCAATCCAACTTCATACCCAAAGGTTTGCATGCTTTCTCCGACAATATCGTCTAAATATATGCTTCACTAAATGAAGTCTTACCATGTAAATCGTAACCTACCTGGAAGGCCAAATAGCAATATCACTAACAATCACACCTTAGCCTTTCCTTTCCTTTGAGGCTCGAGATTAAGAAAGTCTAAGAATATTCGAATCATGGAATTAAAATCAAGAACAACATCAAACGAACCCTACTTCTATTCATGACTCAAATCCCCAACCTATGGAATATGATTTATGAACTAGAAAGGTGAAATTAGGAATCTAAAGGTCCCAACATGAGATTAAATCTCTAGGTGATCAATTCCCATCAATAGCAATCTAGAATAATCAACAATTCACTCAATTTCAGATTCTAGGCAAAACCCCAAATTTGGGTATAAACCCTAACTTCCAATTCCATAAATTAGCCATTAATTAGGAAGAAGTTATGAAATAAAATATTCTAATCATCAATTCAATGCTTAAAGAAGCTAACCCAACCAACAAATCATGATTTAGAAGCCTAGAAAGAATAACTTATTAAACACACTTTTAATCTTCAATCACTTAATGAACTAACAAGATAATTGGATTCTAAGGTGAATAAGGACAATGGAATAGTAAAGGGATTAGAAGAACTTAACACCAAAAATTTTCGCCAAGAATACCCTAGATTTGCTCCCAATAGCTCAGATTTTGGAATAGTAATAAATGAGGGACTAAGGGCTTTTTATACATAATAAATGAAATAACCAGGCCTGAAATAGTTTCTATGGCAGCGGGACAGCTGCAGCGGGTGCCTTCAACGTGTTATGCCTCCCATTTTCATCGTAGGAGAACTTATGGTTTCCTAGTTGGGTATGCCTTTGGAATAGAGACCCGTGCCCGAGTTTTGGAGGTCGCAAGTGTCTTACCCTGTGCATAAAGGTACCAGAAGGTATTATTGGTAATTTACAGGATTAGAAGTTGAAAGAATTGAATCGACGCAATCCGAATTATTTCGGGAAATCTGCAGACATCAGTCAATGTCGACGGGCCGTCGACATATCGACGGACTGTAATTGCGTGTCGACAAGATGTCTCTGCAACTTCTCTTTTGCAGGCGTAGGTCAAAGGAGCAAGTCGACGGTCCGTCAACGACACGTCGGCGGGTCGTTGACCCAGTCGTCAAACCGCGCCACTGGAACTTTCTTTAACCCTCTATATATATGTGACCCATGACTTTATTTCTTATTTTCTCAACTCGAAATCAGAGAAAGCCCTAACATATTTTCTCCCAACACTTTCTATCATATTGGTGGAATTTTAGTATGATCCGAGCCCGTAAAACCCAAGCTTATGGAGAAGAAGGCTATTCCTAGGGTTTCATTTAAGTTATGAAGCTTGGGAAGTTGGGGTTGAAGTAGGTCCTCGGAATTTTAGACCCCTCAAGGTATGTAAATGATTCTTACCTTTGTATTTAAGTTAATTATCAAGAGTTTTAGTGGCTTTAAGTAAAGAGAATATAGTTATGGAAGTTGTAAGAGAATAAGGGTCAAGTTGGACTTGAGGGTTATTTTGAGGGATGATGTGAAGTAGAATTGATTGTATGGTGATATGAGGAAGTTATATCATTAATGTGGGTATTGTAGTTGATGTTTGGGTTGGATTAGAATTGAGGGGTTGTTAAGCTTATAAAGGAGATTAAGGTTGTTATATGAGTACGTTCTAGTCTAATAATTGGTACTTGGTCTTGTGTGTAGATTTGTCAAGCTCGGGATAGTAGCATAGCTAGCCTAAGAAGCGGATAAGGTATGTTAAGGCTACCCTTTCTTTCTTTTGGCATGATCCTATGATATGTGTCACACCCTGATCTTACCAGGGTGTGATGGGCACCCGACCTTATATTCGGAGCCGAGCGAACCCGCTGACTCTTATTACTCACATATTCTCTTTGGATGCTTAAGTCAAATACAGGTAAAATACATAGTAAAATTTTCAAAATTTGTTTTTGTCGTTTCTCAATTTAAACACAGTCTGTAAGCGTAAGGACTCTGTAACATAATGTACAATAAAAGCACATCGGCTAGTGGAGCCATTTTCAAGCGACAATCTAGACTGACCTTTCTGTCTGAGTCTCTAACTTCGAGGGCAGGCGCACGGCACACATACTCGACTCGACGGGACTCCCGAACAAATGGAGTCTACTAACTCCGTGAACGTCTTCTGTAATGGCTTACACTCGTCACGGTGTGCACACCTTGACATGGGCGGCGCCCACAAAAGGGGCGTACGTACGAGCAGTATGCTTTGAGTATGTAGGCATGAACAAATAACGTAGTAAGGGTATACATATGAATAATATCCGTATAAAAACATAGAACATATATGAAGAAGAAGAGTAACTTTGTACATATGAGACATATCATGTGTAAGGTAGCAAGAGCATACCACCTGGAACATGTCACATGTAAAGGTAACCTGTACATATGGATCATATCATGTAAGGCGTTAGCTGTACATGTGAATGCCTGCGAGGGCGGATGCCATGCATGTATACGAGTCATATCATGTCATAGCGCAGAATCAGTCGGCTCGCACACCGCATAATGCGGCAAAATCGTCGGCTCGCCCCGCCCTCCGGCGTCAGGGCATCCAGTCCGGGATGATAACGCTGACCGGGTGGCAACGCGCCAGCCAGGCGCAGCATGTGTCCCTTTCCCATATCCCCTGGATCCCCCCCCCCCCCCCCCTGTACAT
>NW_026718761.1:0-12969 GCF_029784015.1 Lycium ferocissimum | reverse complement strand
TATACGTGTGATAAGGACAGAAAAATATAAGCTAACCGGGGTCTTTTGTTTTTCCCTCCCCTCCTCCACTGCATGGCCACTCGGTTTGAGGTCCAGCCACCTTGTTGGGCTAAAAGCCCAATAAGGAATATGTTTTTCAAATGTCTTTGAGTCCAAAAGGGGAAAGCGAAGCTAATATATCGAAGGCCCAATCATGGGTAAAAATGATACGAAGGCCTAGCCATGGGTAAAAATGGTTGGGGTTGGTACACCCCATTTCATTCATTTCCATTCATATTGCTTCATATTATTTTCTTCTTGTATTATTGATTGCTTGTAAGCCCACAAGAATTATTGGAACCCTTTTATTACGAACTAGGCATCTTAGGAAAACGGTACATGTGCGGTTTAGTTTTGACTCTAGCACCTGATTTTTAAAATTTTTGCAACGCGTACTGATTTTAAAATATTTCAAAAAAAATAGGAGATGGTCGCTACAGTTTGAATAAATAATAAACTAAAGGGTATTCTCAAACATGCGAAAAAATGGCGAACAAATACGAGAAATCTGGAGAAAGAATAGATTAGGCAAAGAAGGGGGCTTTACTTCTCAAAGTATTTTTTTAGGGCACTTTTTCTGAGTTTTTGCAAAACAACTTTGATATTTCAGGCTGCAGCCCACTAATTTTTCTCAAGAAAAAATGTATATTCATTGAATTGTTTTGGGTTGAAACCCACTCTGCTTGGCATTTTAAAACAAAAATGACGAGAGGATCTCTTTTAAACCAAAGAATGCTCACCTGATTTTTTCGTATAAATTTGTGGTTAAATAAACTTGATCAAAGGCCTACATTTCAAGATAATTAGAAATAGGAATTTACTTGGCTAAATCAATCCAAGTGTTTTATATTTTTTCAAACCATGTCATTTTGTTTTAAAAGCCTACTGTGTCTTTGTTATCAAACCAGTCGATATTTTGGGGCGAAGGCCCACAATTTCAAACAGACCAGTCATTTTATTGTAAAAAGAAATGATTTTTACTTGAAAGGAAGTTCCTGTCCCTTAATTAAAAGTTAGGATAAAATAGATATAAAAATGCCAGTATTTTAAAAAGGATATATAAATAGGATGTTTTTATCACGGGTATAATCCACCCCTTTTCCTAAAAACAATCACACAGAACGTGCAAAGGTTGTTAAAAGTCCAAGCAATTAAGGTCACGCTTAATCAATACAAACTTTAGGTAAGGGTATTCTAAAAGCGTATTAGACGGATTAACCCAGTTCATGTGTGAGTAAAGCATGGATAAATTTTGAATACTCAAAACCCAATAAATAAATGAACCTTCTACTTTTTCTTTACTATGAGGAAGACTATTATCCTAATTTATAAAAGGAATTATTTATACCTGGATATCATAAATCCGAACCTAAATACCCTGTATATAAAGGGGATATATTCAACTCTTTTTTTTTCTTTTCAAAATGATATGCTATATGACAATCCTTTTGCGAGAAATAAGCACTGAATAAACAATCCATGCAAATACTCACACATTGGAACTCGAAGGTTAACGTATAGTACGGATCCTTAATACTAGGGTGCCTAACACCTTCCCTAGGAGATCACCAGAACCCTTACATAGAAGTTTAGATTAAGAAGGATTTTTCACGGTGTATGAATAAAACCTTCAAAACTAATTTTCCTAATTTCCTAAAAATTAGGTGGCGACTCTTTTAAAGCAAAGTCCGAAAAGGCCAGTCGATATTTTGGGGCGAAGGCCCACAATTTCAAACAGACCAGTCTTTTTATTGTAAAAAGAAATGATTTTTACTTGAAAGGAAGTTCGTGTCCCTTAATTAAAAGTTAGGATAAAATAGATATAAAAATGCCAGTATTTTAAAAAGGATATATAAATAGGATGTTTTGATCACGGGTATAATCCACCCCTTTTCCTAAAAATAATCACACATAACGTGTAAAGGTTCTTAAAAGTCCAAGCAATTAAGGTCACGCTTAATCAATATAAACTTTAGGTAAGGATATTCTAAAAGCGTATTAGACGGATTAACTCGGTTCATGTGTGAGTAAAGCATGGATAAAATTTGAATACTCAAAACCCAATAAATTAATGAACCTTCTACTTTTTCTTTACTATGAGCAAGACTATTATCCTTAGATATAAAAGGAATTATTTACACCTTCATATCATAAATCCGAACCTAAATACCCTGTATATGAAGGGGATATATTCAACTCATTTTTTTCAAAATGATATGATATATGACAATCCTTTTGCAGGAAATAAGCACTAAATAAACAGTCCATGCAAATACTTACACATTGGAACTCGAAGGTTAACCGTATAGTACGGATCCTTAATACTAGGGTGCCTAACACCTTCCCTAGGGGATCACCAGAACCCTTACCTAGAAGTTTGGATTAAAAAGGATTTTTCACGGTGTATGAATAAACCCTTCAAAATCGATTTTCCTAATTTCCTAAAATTAGGTGGCGACTCTTTTAAAACAAAGTCCGAAAGAGCACCAACGATTTCGAAGTAGCTTTTTCTGAGCGCTAATCCCGCCCGCGAAAATGTGACCCGTTACACAGTGTGCTCTTCGATTCATTAGCTAGATATGCTCCAGCTGTGGTGGCCTATATCCTCGCGTTCACCATTTTTTGATCAGTTTAGGGCCACATCTGATTGATAAGTGTACAACAGCTGCGCTAAAGCCAGGTATGGATATTTCTCACATACAGGCATACGCACAGAATCTGGAAGATCGTTAGCATCAGCGGAGGACAGAGCGTAAGCGTGACCGAGGCCATAGTAAGAGGGCTAGATCTTTAGATATTATTGTGAGTTTAGAGGAGGACAGAGACAGCAGTATTCCCATTATCCATCCCATTCAGCGGCGAGTGCACCTTTACGATTTTCAGGATAGAGATTTGATCGACCTTCTTATTCTGGAGTGGGTCAAAGTTCTAGAGCTTCGGGTTCTCAGTATAGACAGGAGTCAGGCCAGATAAGGCCACCTTTGCCACGGTGTTGCCCAGTGTGGTAGGCTATATGCTGGACAGTGCCGATTGGGATCCGATGCTGATTATGCTTGTGGCCAGCCAGGTCATATGATAAGGGAGTGTCCGTCGAGGGGTGGTGTAGGCACTGTTCAGCCTACAGGGTCCGTAGTTGATTCTTCTTCATATGTACGCCCTTCAAGGAAAGGTTTTCAGACACCGGCAGGACGTGGTAGAGGAAGGGGTGGAGCATCTAGCTCGAGCAGCCCTCAGAACCGCATCTATGCATTAGCTGGTCGACAGGATCGTGAGTCGTCTGTTGATGTTGTTACAGGTATATTATCAGTTTCCTCCTACGATGTATACGCACTGATTGACCCAGGTTCTACTTTTGTCATATATTACTCTATTTGTTGCTGGTAAGTTTGGAATAGAGCCTGAGTCGATTAAACCTTTTGAGGTGTCTACGCCAGTTGGTGACCCAGTCATAGCTAGGCGAGTATATCGAGGTTGTGTAGTTATAGTGTGTAATTGTCATACCACCGCAGATTTGATTGAATTAGATATGGTCGATTTTGATGTTATTATGGGTATGGATTGGTTGGCATCCTGTTATGCTAATGTCGGTTGTAGAACAAAAGTGGTCCGATTCCAGTTTCCAGACGAGCCAGTTTTAGAGTGGAAGGATAACGCTGCTTCACCAAGGGGTAGGTTTATTTCCTACCTTAAAGCAAGTAAGATGATTAGAAAAAGGTGTATTTATCATCTGGTTCGGGTTCAGGATGTACAAGCAGAGTCACCGACCCTTCAGTCTATTCTTGTGGTTAATGAATTCCAAGATGTGTTTCCAGATGAGCTTCCAGGCATTCTGCCTGAGCGGGAGATTTGACTTTGCTTTTGATTTATTACAAGATACTCAGCCGATATCCATTCCTCCTTATAGAAAGGCACCTGCAGAGTTGAAAGAGTTAAAGGAACAATTGAGGGATTTACTCGAGAAGGGCTTTATTAGGCCCAGTACATCGTCGTGGGGAGCGCCGGTATTATTTGTAAGAAAGAAGGATGGCTCCTTGCGGATGTATATTGATTACAAGCAATTGAATAAGGTGAACATAAAGAATAAGTATCCACTTCCGAGGATTGATGACTTATTTGATCAGTTGCAGGGTGCCAAGTATTTTATGAAGATAGAATTGAGATCAGGGTATCATCAGGTTAGGGTGAAGGAGGAATACATTGTTATACCCCGCGTTTTCAGAGCATGAGTATGACATGTACCTTATCGTGGCAATGGGGAGCTTCGGAATATTCCGAGATCGAGAAAATTGAAGAAAATAAGTTCGACGAAAATTTAAAAAAAAATCTTTGGGCGAAATTTTAGTCAACTTTGGAGGCGCATATCTCATAGTATATGTGGAGTTTTAAGGTGTTTTAAAAGCCTAAATGAAGTTCTTCGAGTCTAGTTTATGACGCAATAAACCGTTCATTGATAGGACATCGGAGTAGAGAATTATAGACGTTACAAACTGAACTGTCGACGCAAAAACAGCATTTCAGCAGTACTGCTACAAGATGCGCTGCGATGTACTGTAGCTACAGTAAACCGACTTTGGCCTTTTCTTTAAAGGGACGAAAAAACTTCTTTTTTTCAGCAAAAGGGTTCCAAAAATTTCCAGAAAAATTCAGCCACAAAGGGGTCATCATCTTCTTGTGGAAAAAAAAAAAAGAATTGAGAAAGAGAAGAAGAAAAAAAATTTAGCCTTCAATCTTTGATTCAAAAAATTGATTCCTTTAGTATTCCTACTAATTTAAAGACCCTCTTCAACGCGGTATAATTATTGAAGCAAGCAAACCTCTTTTGGTGTCAAGTGGAAAATTGAGGAAAAAGATTTTGAAGAATTTGGAACTTGAATTTGGAGAAGCTTAAGAAGCGGAAAAGGTATGTAAAGCTTGCTCTTTCCTTCTCTTGGCATGTCCTAGGTATGTTAGGCTAAGATACGAGCTTTGGGGACGACTCTACTCCTCGGAATCCGAGCTTCATTTTGGCCCTTATTCATTCAGTAGAATTTAATTAAAAATGTCTTGTTTTGTCGAAATAAGTGCTTAAACATCCGTAGCTTGCCCAAATGATATTGGAGGGCCTAGAATCCTTTGTATATGACTTCGTAAGGCCTAACGACCATAGTTTGGGGTACGCCGCCTCAATTTGACTGAGGTGGGGCCCACGCATTCCGAGATCCCCCAATGTCGCCTGTTTGGTATATTTGTGTGATTTTGAAAAGAGAACTTTTGACTATCGCTCCGATTACTATAAAATAGTTATTTTAACTACCTCATTGAGTTTGATAATACATTTTGACACATAAGAACGATTTCAGAAGATTGTAACTATTGTATACTAATTAGATAAACACGAAACTTGTTTAACTTGCCGATGTTAGAAAATATATTTGGTCATCGGATTTGGAAGGCAACTTAATTATTTATTTACTCATATGCATGTGATTTTGACACGTGATTATGATCTCTGAAGTTCAGTTTGATATGTTTTCGAGTAATGTACGGAAAAGAACCCGATTTAACTATTGTCTTGGTTTTAAAGGAATGGTGTGCTTTGGTTGTTCGGTTGAGTTTGTAATAAAAGAAATTATATACGTATGGCTACTTATGATTACGCTCGTGTGTATTGTTATTACCTCTTTTGCGAGTCCGGGCCGGTATGTGTGATATTGTCATGGATACTTGACCGCTGGCCGTGCCATGACCGGATACTTGGCCGCGGCATGTGTATGTGTGATATCGTCCGCTGGATACTTGACCGCGGGCTGTGCCATGACCGCTGGATTCTTGACCGCGGTATATGTATATTTATATATCTGTGATATTAACCGCTGGGTTCCTGGCCGCGGTATATTTATATATTTGCGATATTAACCGCTGGGTTCCTGGCCGCGGTATATTTATATATTTGTGATATTAACCGCTGGGTTCCTGGCCGCGGTATATTTATATATTTGTGATATTAACCGCTGGGTTCCTGGCCGCGGTATATTTATATATTTGTGCTGGGTTCCCGGCCGCGGTATATGCGAGATGATAATGTGAGGACATGATGACGGTATATGATATGTTTGATTTTCCCGTATATATAAGACAGAAATGTTTTCAAAGAAAGCAAAGCATTTGGTATTCGGATTATTATGCTCACTTTTTGTATACCTTACATCGGTTATGATTTCGTTTCTGTACTTTCTGCTTTGCATACTCAGTACATATTCCGTACGACCCCCTTTCTTCGGGGTGCGTTTCATGCCGCGCGGTACCCACGGATGAGTAGATGATGTTAGCGAGAGACGTTCCAGCCGGATTGGCAAGCTCCATATCCTCCGAATCTTTGCCGAGTCCGAGTGCTTGTATGGTTTACGAGATGTTAGTAGAGACTTTGCGAGCGAGTGTCGAGTGTATGATATGTCGGGTACATTTACGTAAGCGGCTATGTAAGCGGTGTGTTTGTATGCATTACGCCACCGATGTGTTTGGCAAGCGGCTATATAAGCGGCAATCGTTGTGCCTTATATTACAGATTTTATACGATTGCAGATTTTATTTGATTTGAAAAAAAAATGAAAGGCACGTTTATTTTCTGAAAAACTTTCATTACGTGCGTATGTTGTGTTTTGTGGGCCCAGTATGCTTATGAGTATTACGATAGTCAGTGGGTTCGCTCGGCCCTGGGTAAGGGTCGGGTGCCCATCATACCCTATCGGAAATTGGGGTGTGACATACATTCCAAACACGGCATTCAGAACTAGATATGGACACTATGAGTTTCGCGTTATGTCATTCAGGTTAACTAATGCTCCAGCTGTATTAATGGACTTGATGAATCGTGTATTCAGACCCTTCCTAGATCTGTTCGTGATTGTATTTATAGATGATATTCACCATCAGAGGCTGAGCATGCAAATCATCTACGCGCAGTGCTTAGAGTTCTTTGGGATAGAGAGTTATACGCGAAATTTTCTAAGTGTGAGTTGTGGTTGAAATCTGTGGCTTTTCTTGGTCACATTATCTTAGATGAAGGCATTAGAGTGGACACTCAGAAAATTGAGGCTGTAAGGAATTAGCCAAGGCCCACGGCATCGACAGAGAGACGTAGTTTCTTGGGCCTGACAGGATATTATAAGAGGTTCGTAGAGGGATTTTCTTCTCTTTCAACCCCACTAACCAAGCTGACTCAAAAATCAGCTAAGTTTCAGTAGACGGATGCGTGTGAGTGGAGTTTTCAGACATTAAAGGAAAAGTTGACCTCAACACCCATCTTGACTCTCCCTGTTACACCTTGAAAACTTTCATGTCGTCATATGGTGGATAGACTAACGCAGGGTGAGATGAATACGATGTCCCTATAAGTAAGAAAGGTTACTCGGCGATTTTAATTAAGATTCCAAAGACATTCGAGGCAAGAGAAGAAAGTTCGTTGAAGAATGCAAAGTAAAAGTCGTGCTTTGAAAAGGGTTTGCAAAGTACCGAGTTAATGTTGATTTAATAATGTCTTCAGGAAGAGTTATAACGCTCCTTAGATTGCTAATGAAGTGTTAAACAAGTGCTAAGAAGGTTCCATAAGGATTGGAGATCAAATGAAACGACGAGATTAACTTCAGAAAAATGGAGTTATACGACCACTTATACGGACCGTATAACTTTATACGGTCCGTATAAGGGTCCGTATAACCCAATAGAAAAGATGATTTCCTGATAGTGAAATACAGTCACTTATACGGACTGTATAATATTATACGGACCGTATAAGGGTCCGTATAACTCCCGACGAGCTGAGTATTTTCCAAGTATAAAAACATGTTCCCACTTCTAATTTTTCATTCTTCCAACTTCACCACTTCTCTCAAGACCTCTAGAATATTCCACACACTTCATTTACATGAATCCAAGGGAAATCAAAGATCAACATCATTAATCCAAGGAAATCAAGTGTAAGGAAGCTCTCTAGGGTTGCTAGAAGTCAAGAAATCTCTTTGAATTGAAGTTAGGGTGTTCTCCAAGTGAGGCAACTCCATCCAAAACCCATTCCTACACAATCAAAGGTGAGTTTTATGATCATTTCATGTTATTAAGAATATTGAATGGTTGAAAGAATTAGATTATGGAAAAAGGTAGAATATGGAGCTCAATTATTAAATAATGGTATTCTTGAATAGTAGTTTGAAATGAATCATAATTCTTGAGATGATGTGAGTATAATTTTGTTATAAATGATACTATGAATATTGAAGGAGCATTATATGAGGATGAATGTGGTGTTGTATTATGGCCATGGTTATGGATGACCTTGAGAGGAAATTTTAAGAATTTAATAATGTCGAGCTTGTCGAAGTTATTGATTATGGTATTATGAATGTTGTTATTGTTGTTTGGGAGCTGTTATATCATATGGAGGAAGTTGTAGAAACAAAGGAAATGCTGCCCAATTTTCGTTAGCTTTAGCTTAAGCTTAAGTATGTTTCCGATTATCTAATTCTAGTATGAATTCTCTTGAATGTAGAATCGTGAACATTGGAGGAAAGCGTTTAATTGATAAAGTTAGAGAGACATCAAGGTATGTGAGGCTAGTCCTTCTTTTTCTAAGGCATGACTCCTATAATATGACTTTCTTTAACTTTCCATGATGTTCTCATATTCCGAAAACTATGAGTCTTTGATTAATAAGAGCTTCTCATGAAATAAAGATAAGAGATGCATTGCAAATATGACAATGATGACGATGAGTCTAAGTCTAGAGAGTCCAAAGCTTATGATATGGTATTCTTATGCAGTCAAAGATCCTTATATGATTCCTTGATATTATTCATTGTTGCTAGACTCACCTTACAATGCTAGTTCCTTCAAGGTGAGACATGATGATCGTGATTACTCTATAATGGAATCGGGTGTTCTCGACCTTACGTCACCCCGATAGAGTTGTAGTATTTAATTGATTTCTAATGCATGCTTTACGATGAGTATATTATGGTTAGATAACACCGTGCCTAGATGGCCGGGCATGACACCGCGAAGGCGGGCGGCTTATGATTACACCGTGCCTAGATGGCCGGGCATGACACCGCTAAGGCGGGCGGCTTGAGATAACACCGTGCCTAGATGGTTGGACATGACACCACTAGTGGGCGGCGTGCGATAGTTACCCGAACGCGGGTTATGGTATATTTGATATGTATAACATGTGTTTTCCATTAAAAGTTAAGCAGGTTATATTTTCGCCTCATGTTTCATTATTTCTTTATTATACTAGTATTATTCATGCCTTACATATTCCGTACACTTTTCGTACTGACGTCCTTTTCTCTTGGATGTTGTGTTCATGCTCACAGGTAGACGGGGAGACAGTGCAAACCCGTAGGAGCTAATTAGCGGATTCACAGGAGCACCCCACTACTTCGGAGGTGCTACGTATGGTCATATATATATATATATATATATATATATATATATATATATGTTTAGGCATGACGGGGTCCTGTCCCGTCCTTATGTCATAGTATTCTAGTAGAGGCTCGTAGATACAGATACGTGGGTAGTTGTTGTCTCATGGACACATCAGTGTATATTCTTGTATATCATTTTTGGCAGCCGTGAGGGCTTATGTATATTTATGTATTGCCTTGGAGATTACATGTGTCCAGGATGGGTATAATGACTAGCATAATGAGTGGTGCTCGGTAGTTAGCTCCGGGTACCCGTCATGGCCCCCTAGTCGGGTCGTGACAAAAGTGGTATCAGAGTAGTTCCGTCCTAGGGTGTGTCTACGAGCCATGTCTAGTAGAGTCTTATTTATGGGTGTGAAGCGCGCCACACTTATAAACAAGAGGCTGCCGGGGATTTAGGAAAAATGACCATTCTTCTTCTTATTAGATCGTGCGATAGAGCTATGTTATAAGGTTTCCTTTCCCTAATTGTGCGTTATGATTTCAGCGATGCCGGTAAAGAGAAAAGACACAGCCGCCCAGAAGGGCAAGGCTACGACAGAAAGGCGGACGGAAAGGGAGCCGCCAATGAATGTAGAAGAAGGTGAATCCCATAATGAGGCTCCATCCAATACCTCTCACACTCCGCCTATCCTAGACGAACAAGGAGGGGCTTCAGCTCCAACTCCTATGCCTCCAGTTCCTCCACCGGGTGCTTCGGGTCAACAAATGACCGAAGCTATTCAGTTATTGACCCAGTTGGTTGCCGTTCAGGCTCAACGGCAAAGTGCGGGTCCCGGTGATAGAGCCATTAGTGCAAGGGCTCGTGATTTCATGAGTTTAAATCCCCCCAGAGTTTTTCTAGTTGAAGCCGGATGAAGACCCGCAAGGCTTTATAGATGAAATATTGAGGACGTTAAGGATCATCCATGCTTCAGATACTGAGTCAGTGGAGCTAGAATCTTATAGACTCCAGGATGTAGCGGTCCTATGATATAATAATTGGATACCTTCGAGGAAGGAAAATGCACCTCTCTCGATTTGGCAAGAATTTGTAGATGCTTTCCTTCGTCACTATTTGCCACCCGAGATTCAAAGGGCCCGAGTTGACAGGTTTCTGAATGTAACGCAAGGGAATATGAGTGCTCGGGAGTATAGCCTCCATTTCAATTCATTGGCCTGGTATGCTCCCACTATGGTAGCCGATATGAGAGATAGAGTATATAGATTTGTGAGTGGCCTAGGGCCACATTTGTTCAAGGATTGCTTGACAACTTCATTGCAAGAGGGGATGGATATTTCCCGCATTCAGGCCCATGCCCAGAACTTAGAAGAGCAGCAACGTCCGCAAAGAGGTGAGCGTGATGTTGATAGAGGACAGCGCAAGAAAGCCAGATCTGCTAGCGGTGAGTATAAAGGGGATCAGCAACAGTATTCCAGATATTCGGGCCAGTCCGCTGCCAGTGAACCTTCTCGGTTCGCGGGTAGGAGATTTGATCGCCCCATTTATTCTGGTCTGGGTCAGAGTTCGAGGGTCTCAGGTTCCCAGTTTGGAGGTGATCCTAGCCAGAGAAGGCCACCGGTTTCACGATGTAGTCAGTGCAGAAAGTTACATTCGGGCCCGTGTCGCCAAGGTTCAGATGTTTGTTATGTTTGTGGACAGACTGGGCACGTGATGCATGATTGTCTTGTTACAACTCAAAAAAATTTCCGTTGATGCACAGTGAATAGACTAACGAAGGGCACGAAGTATTCGATATTTCAATAAGTAAGGGATGACATTTGATGACCCTAAGTAAGATTTCAAAGACACTCGATGTTAGACGAGAAAGTTTACCAAGAGAAGGCAAGGCATATGATATGTATCGGAAAGGATTTATGAGTAACAAGTTAATGATGATTTAATGATGCTTGGGAGAAGAGTTATAACGTCCCTTAGATTGATAATAAGGTGATAAACAAGTATCAAGAAGGTTCCATAAGGATTGGAGATCAAACGAGTCGACGAGAGCAAGTTCGGAATAACTGGGCATTATACGGCCAAACATACGCCGTATAAATCATACGGACCGTATGTTCGGCCGTATAATCAGCCCGAATGTCACCCCTCTCGGACCAAATCTACGGCCGGACATACGGTCGATATAAATTATACGGACCGTATGTTGGTCCGTAGAAACTGGTCGGGTCAGATTTTGTGTATTAATAAGGGATCCAAGTCTTATTTCATTTCATTTCCCTTTCACTCCACTTCTCTCTAGAACATCTCTCAACATTTCTCCCAAAAGATTTCAAGAGAAATTAGTGTTCAACTTCATCAAACCAAGTGAATCAAGAATAAGAAACCCATTAAAGTTCATCTAAGGCAAGAATTCAAGTGAAGGTGAAACTAGGGTTGTGCTCAAGTAAGGTGTTTGCATCCAAGATTCATTCCTACACCATCTAAGGTAAGTTTCATGATATTTCCATGTTGTTTAAGGTATTTTAAAGTTGAAACACTTGGATTGTAGAGGGGAATAAAAAATGGGTCATGAATGTGGGAATAGTGTCACTTTTGAGTAAATGTTTGGATTGAGTCATGATTCTTGATACATTATGATTATAATCATGTTATAGATGATATTGAGACCACGGGATAGATGTTGTATATTAATGAACGTAAACGTGTGTTATGACCATGAATATGGATGTTGGAACTGAATTGAGAAGTAAGGATAATGTAGGTGAATAAAGGCTATTGCAATGATGTTGTGAATGTTTGTATTGATGTTTGGGAGTTGATATATGATATGGAGAAAGTTGTGTAAATAAAGGAGATGTTGTCCAATTTTCTCTAGCTTTAGTCATGTATGCTAAGCCATCGATTTCCTAATGATAGTATAACTCTAATGAAGGTAGAAACGTGAGCATTGGAGAAGAACGTGCAAGCGATAGAATAGTTGAACGAAAAGGTATGTAAGGCTAACCCTTCGTTCATAAGGCATGGTTCTTTGGCCAAATATCTATTCTCCTATGAGCCTATGATATTCTCCAATGACTCTATCTCTAAAAAGCTATTAAGCTCATTGTTACATCCCGTATTTTGGACGACGGGACGATTCGGGTTAATTACGAAAAGTTAGGGTTAAGACCATTCCGGGGTACGAAGTCGAGACGTGTGACCTTCGATTTTGTCGTGTGACCTAAGTGTGTATGGTGATATTGGTATGGAAACATTTAAGAAAATTCGGGACCAAAAGTGGAAATTGTGGAAGTTGGCTATTATTGGAAAAAAGGTGGGAATGAAATATAGCCATGTGGCCGGCCACCTTTGAGTGGGCCATGGCCACATGGTTGGCTATTATATGTAAAGGAAATATGACTAAGGGACCATTTCATCATCTTCTTAAGACTTGGAAAAATCAAGAAACTTGGAGAAGAACAAGCTTGACCATTCGTACTTCCAAAAAAATCAAGACCAAGATTAAGCTTTCCCAAAATTATTTCC
>NW_026718760.1:0-11127 GCF_029784015.1 Lycium ferocissimum | reverse complement strand
CCGAAACGATTCTTTTTTACGATATTCCATGCTTTACATGCTCGGTACATATTTAAATCGACCCCCTTTCTTCGGGAGCGCGTTTCATGCCCGCGAGGTGCGGACTTGGTGATCCACCCACAGAGGATTTCCGTTACAATACATTCTCGAGTGCTCCCTTTGTTCGGAGCCAATATTTTGGGTATATACTCTTCCAATGTATATGATTATGTTTATTCGGGGTACGGCGGGGCCCCTATCCCGTCATCCGATTCGTTGTTCACGTACAGGTGTCCGTAGACATAGACGTGGGTTATGTACAGCTTTTGTTTGGATGCGTTGAGCAAGTTGTGTTTGGGCGGCCCATCCGCCGTGGCAGCCTTGTCGGCTGCGTGTATGTATGCTTTGCTACGTTATGTATATTATGATAGCCTTACCGGCTTCGGTGCAGTATATGTTTGTATGCGTTAGTTTGGAGCCACGTCTGATACTGATTTATGTACGAGTCGTTTGTATGCCGAATTTGGTTAGTGAGCGCGTATGGGTGCCCAGCTCGGGCACTAGTCACGGCCTACGGGGTTGGGTCGTGACACTTTGGAGGCATCGCTGTAAACATAATAATCCGTTAGGGAGGAATTATCCTGATAATATAGCTCTATCGCACGATCTAGAGTAAGAAGGAAAGATAACATCCTAAATGTCCCGTAGCTTCCTCGTTTGTAGACGCTGTGCACAACACAACCATAAACAAGACTCTACCAGACACGGTCTGTAGACACTCAGAGTGACGAATCGGCTTCCGATAACACTTTTGTCACGACCCAACCCCGTAGGCCGTGACTAGTGCCCGAGCTGGACACTCGTATACACACCTGTTAGCTATAATCACACAACTAGCATGATAAGGAACTTGTATATAAAAAGGCAAGACGTCGTCTCAAAACTGTCGCATATGTATATATATCAAGACAACCTGTCTCCTATGGAGTCACAACTATCGACAGATAACATCATACATAAGCCGACAAGGCTATCATAGCGTATGGGAACGTCCCAACTATATACATGCAAGCCGACAAGGCTGCCACTACATACAACATCCCAAAACATATATATATATATATATATATATATATATACGCAAGCCGACAAGGCTGCCACTACGAAAGGGAACGTCCCAAAACACAAGTCATGCTAACATAAATTAACCACTTCTATATACAACCCACACATATGTCTACAGACCTCTAAGAGTATCAACAGTAACATATGACGGGACAGGGTCCCGCCGTACCCCTGGATAAACATGTATACAACAAGAGGATCTGTACCAAAAATCTAGCCTTCGGGACAAGGGAGCACTCCAAGATAGGTGAATGATATCCTAAAGTGGGATCACCAAAACGAGCGTCCGTACTCGCGGGCATGAAACGCAGCCCTCGAAGAGAAGGGGGTCGGTTTAGATATGTCTTCGAGTATATAAAACATGAAATACAATAAGAAAGATCATAAGCTGAAGTAGGGATTCCGGGAGACAAGTATAATAGTCAAGTCACTTTGTACCGTACCTTACGAATGAAATCATGCATATCATTATCATATACCATACCCGGCCAATTATGGACTGTGAATAAAGTCGTGTACACGTATACGGTACCTCGCCCATCACGGGACTCGGTGCCATATCATATCGTCGTATCATCATATCATCATATAGCGTGCACTTTCGAAAGTGAGGGACTCGGTGGATAATGTAGTAAAAAGTGCGTGATAACATACCCGGCCCGGGACTCGGTAAAAGATGTAATAGAAGTATGCACGAGCAGAGTAGTGAGTAACCATATGCATATAAATCATCTTTTGAGGCCTTGACTAGTGCCCGAGCTGGACACTCGTATACACCTGATAACTATAATCGTCCACAACTAGCATAATAAAGAACTTATATATAGAAGGGCATGACGTCGTCTTAAAACTATCGCATATATACACCTATCACAACAACTTTGTCTCTCGAGGAGTTATAACTTTCAACGAGATAACATCGTATATAAGCGGCTTAAGGGCTATCATAAATGTGCGGGAACGCCCAATTATATACGCAAGACGACAAGGCTGCCACTACATACGGCATCCCAAAACACATACATATACGCAAGCGACAAGGTCGCCACTACGAATAGGAACGTCCACAACATAAGTCATACGACACAACCGAACAACAACCGTATACAACCCACACATATGTCTACGTACCTCGAAAGAGGACAACAAGAACATATGACGGGACGAGGCCCCGCCGTACTCCCGGATAACACATATATACAATAAGAGGATCCGTACCAAAAATCTAGGCTTCGGGACAATGGAGCACTCCAAGATAGCCGAATAGAAATCCTAAGTCGGGCGGATCACCGAAGCGAGTATGCACACTGCGGGCATGAAACGCAGCCCAAAGAAAGCGGGGTCGATTTTAATATGCGAGCATGTAAAGCATGAAATACGATGAAATAGGATCATACCGAAATAAGGAGTATAGAAAACTCGTACAATAACAAGAAAACCACAAGTCTTGCCTTTGAAACATAAATTATGCGTGTCAATATCATACCTGACCCGTTATGGGACTTAGTGACATAATTAGATAATCATCCTGTACATATGTATATATAACGTGTCCCGGCCCTCTAATGAGGGGCTCGGTGAATAAAATCATCATATACCATCATGGCCGCCATCCCCGTATTATCATATCATCATGTTATCATATCATCATATACATATATATATATAATGTGTCCCGGCCCTCTAGTGAGGGACTCGGTGAATAATGCAGTGGATCTGTGCACGAGAATGTGTCCCCGGTTCGGGACTCGATTGAAAGATGTAATAACAGTATGCACGAGCGAGTAGTGATTAACCATATGCATATAAATCATCTTTTGAGACTCAATAGATAAGTAGACAAATCAACGCTCGAGTATCAGGATAATAGTCATACTCAGTACTCTTTGAATATCATTATGAACTATATCCAAATAAAGCCTCAGGGATCATAGTCATGTATCAAATTAATACGAGACAGCTTATAAAAGTCATGGTCATTAGTCATTATAGAGTTTTTCAAGAATAGAAACTTTCGTGAATCATTTACTATCCGATCATATAGAAAGCTCGAGGCGTACTTGACTATTTTAAGAATTCTAATATCAAGAAGTGAATAAGAATCATGATAAATGCTCGGAACTTATGAATAGAATTACCCCAAAGCTCGTATCATTTCATACTTACATCTAGGACATGCCAAAAGAAAGAAAGGATAGGCTTTACATACCTTTAGCGTTTATTCACAACACAGCACGTATACGCTGCCCAATAGAACCTCAACCTATATTAAGACGTCAAGAACTACGGTTAAGCTACGAAGGGATTCAAAACATATCCTAACGTTAATAACTCCTTTCTAGATAATTAGACGACGTTTCGCTTATATTCAAACCAACCACATACAACCAAGCCTACACCATTAATCATACATTCGAGTATCAACCCGAGACTATTCAAACATGACCCGAGAACACTCCGGACAGCCCATACAATACTCCAAAACAGCCCAACCAACACACAATACAACATATAACTTTCCAAGTTCAACAAGAATAACAACAACACATTCTTTTCTTCCAACTTCATGAACTATACCAACAACCACACGTTAACAACATCATTTACATAAATGCAACAAACTATATTAACATCATATTAACTTCTACAACAGCCCACAACAATTACAACTCCAACTTGAACCATTTAATCCTTTCATTTTCATCATAAAATCCATAACAACAACAACCAAAATACCAAGTAAAATCAATTCACCATTTCATACACAAACAGCCCCTACATGGCCTCAACACCAACACACATAGTTCCATGAATTTTATTCATTTCTACACACTACAACACGTTCAAAACCACCCTTAATATATGCAAAAGAAAGTTAAACTTTACCTTAACACTTAACCCTTCAATCGTCTAGAATTTGGAATTTGAAATAACACTTTTTCTTGTTGCCTTAGGATCAATCCCACGTTGCTATGCACCTTCCAAAGGGGTCAAATACCTTGAAGAAAATTAATTCTTGATCAACAAACAAAAGCTCAAACTCGGCCAGCCATGGCCGAGAGCTTCTCCTCTCTATCTCTTAAGCTTTTCTTTTGTTTGTGAAGATGATAAATGATTCATTAGTCATCAATTTCCCCTTTTTATATGCCACATGATGGTGACACATGTCCAACCTTGACATGTGTCCCATTGTCCTCCATGAGCCAATCACATTCGGCCATATGTTGTGGGGCCCACTTTGTGGTCTAATTAGGCTAATTAATCATAATTAATTACTAATCTCCACTTAACGATTTAATCATGGTTAATTAATACCTAATCTCCATTAATATCTCTACACTAATGAAAATTGCAAACAAGTCGTGCTATATTAATAGCGGGGATTAAAACTCCTTGTCTCATTTCCAAAAATAATCTTGTCCATGGACTTATGTCGATTAGCTTACGAATAATTCATCGTACGAAAATACGGGGTATAACATCCTTCCCCCCTTTAGAACATTCATTCTCGAATGTTAAACTAGTCTCATAAGGTCTTAGAAAGATTTCGGGGGAGTCTCTTTTATTACGAGGACATATAGTCTCATCTACCAATCAATATAATCAGGTGAGGAGTTTAGATTACCTGTAGGCATAGGGAACAAGTAAGGATACTTATCCTTCATCTCATCTTCTCCTCCCGTGTCATCTCTTCCCTATTATTATTTCGCCACAATACTTTGACGGAAGCCACATCCTTAGTACGCAACTTCCTAACTTGGCGATCAAGTATAGCTATAGGGTCCTCTTCGTAAGACAGCTCCTCCGTTACCTAGACATCATCCACGGAACACTCGTGGGGTCACCATACCTTTGCGAAGCATCGACACGGAACACTCGGGTGTCCGCTTCTAGATCGGATGGTAGGTCTAATTCATGTGCAACCTTGCCTATCTTAGAATAATCCGATAAGGCCCAATATACCTCGAGCAAGCTTCCCTCTCTTACCGAATCTCATTATACCCTTCATGGGTGACACCTTCAAGAACACTCAATTACCAATCTAAAACTCTAAGTGTCGACGTCGATTATCTGCATATGACTTCTGTCGACTTTGGGCTACTAAATAACCTTTTCTGAATAAGCTTTACCTTATCAACAACTTGCTGAATCGTATCTGGGCTAATTAACTTAGTTCCACCAACATCGAACCAAACAATAGGTGACCTGCACTTCCTGCCATACAGGGCCTCATACGGTGCCATCTGGATGCTAGAATGGTAGCTATTATTATAGGCAAACTCAATAAGTGGCGAATGATCGCTCCAGCTACCTCTGAAGTCAATAATATAGGCTCACAACATATCTCCTAGCGTCTGAATAGTACGCTCGGCCTGTCCGTCAGTCTGAGGTGAAATATTGTGCTAAGATTCACTTGTAACCCCAATCTCTTCTGGAATGATCTCCAGAAGTTCGCTGTAAAATGAGCCCCTCTGTCTGAGATCATAGATGTGGGAACCTCGTGAAGTCTCACTATCTCCTTGATATATAATCTCGCATAGCCCTTAACTTTCCTGTCACACAAGATGTTACAATCTTTACAAGAATATGCGAAGGTGCTCAAATTAGCCCGAGAAATACCTTAGCGTCGTGTCACTTGTCTTCATGTTTTACCTTGCCTTCTCCTCTCTTATCTTACAATTGGTATCGGGATAAACCTTCGATTCAACCATGGCCAAGTCCTATTTGCCCTTAGTATTAATCCTATCTCGGTAATTTAGCTCAAACCATCTTTACATCTTTTCTTAATGTACCCAAAATATCGCAACCGTATTATTATTACTGAATCTAAACTTTTCTTATCAGGTACTCACTTGGTCCCATCCTTAACATACAAGTATTCGTAGGTTGTATAACTATTTTTGTACAACTTGTATAAGGTATATTCAATCTTAGTCATAGCCTTTCCTTCTCCTGATTCATCCTGCTTACATATCTCATCCGTACTATCTTGTCATGCTCCTTTCCCTTCCTTTATTCACCTTTTGATTTATCTCACTTCTTACTATAGGAGATTTTCTATTCCTTCTCCTTTGTTACTTAGAAGTCGCAGTATCATTAGCGAACAACTCTATTGCCAACATCTTAGACTCTAATCCAACATAGCATTGCTATTTTTTATAATATCTCTTAAGTTACTCGATGCCATGCTTTGGTCGTACTCTTTCTTCTTACACGCACCCACTATTTCTCAACACTGTCTCAATTACCATCCTGACTTCTACCCATTTATTGCTGGCTTTTAGATCTTACTAACTTGTCTCAGCAAGGGATCTTACCTGAAGCTCAAGCATCTATATCAAATATATTGCAGTGTCAATTGTCTCCATCTTACACTTTCATTTCTCGCACCCGCTTCCCCTTGGGCGGTGTACTTATACCATTATCCATTTATATTCTGCTCTATGTCTCTAATTCTAATCTCAAATTCATCCGATCCCTTTTTCCAATTCACTTGGTACTGTACCATATCTATGTCTTTTCCCTTATGATGTATAACTTTGATTATCTACATACGAAACCTTAACAAAATCACGAAGCGACGAGAGCCTTTCTATATATATAGTATAGAATCTCATTTGGTGATCTGTACTTGAGTAATGCGACCAATGTAGCAACTCATCCAAGGCCACATTCCACTCACTCCAGTCAATAGTTAATTAGTACTCGTAGTCGTTCCAATCTCAACTAGGCAGTATTTATATTCCGACGATAAGTGTCCAAAGTTCTCTTGAAATAGTATCTTTATCCCAACCTATATCGTCTGTTTCCTTTAATAGATTTACATTACATCATTTTGTTCCTCAAGCCTACCGTCTTTGTCTTTTAGGGATTCCACTATTCCCGAGGTGAAGTCATATACACGCAGTACTCCTTCGTGCCTTATGACCTTTCCCCTTGTTGTATGCTCAGTACCGATTTTTAACTTACTCAAAATCATATCAAGTTCATCTTAATGATAGTCTTATCTTATCACCCTGTCGTCGTACTACATCTTTAAGTTCATAACTATATATTCCCCTTTCGTTCCATACTCGTACTCAATTAATTACGTCTATCTTAGGTGCTTTTGTTAGAATTTCCCTTATAAATTCTCCCATCTATGTCTATCTTTTATTCTGCACACGAGGAATCTTATGCTACCTCTGTATCATTCGGAACACATTACTTCCGCATAATCCTTTTCTCATTTTCAAAACGTATTCTGTTCATCTATGTTTATTCGTATCATACCAGTCATTTTCTAGCATTCATTCTACCTCGTTACTCATCTTTCTATAACTTGGTCTTTCACAGTCCCGTCACTTATAGTACTCGTGTCCTCGCTACACATATCATGATCTATTACTAATCGTTATCTCGCTTCCTTCTTATTTCCTTCTTTCAATTAACTCCTTCTTTTCTGGTGCTCGCTATCATTTCCGTTATCATATAACCTTCATTCTAAACTTTCCCTACAGAACTTGATAAGTCTTTCTTGCTCGTTCTATAACTCGCTTTTATACCTTAGTCACATAGATCACGTCATATCCTTTAGTCACTTCCTCACTAGGCTTTACTCATTTTCGTAACAATCCTTATTATATTCACACTATATCTTGTTCGTATTCGATCCTGTTATATCCCGTATTTTGTACGTTGGGATAATCCGAGCTAACCATGATAAGTTAAGGACAAACTAGTTCGGGATACGAGGTTGAGACTTTTGACCTTCGATTTTATTTTAATGCACAAGTTGCTTATGAATTTTATTGGTATGGAATATTAAGGGAAATTAAAGTTGAAATAAAAATTTCATGAAAAGGCCAAAGTGGCCGTGTGTTAAGGTGGGACCCACATGTCGGGATTTTATAAAGGACATATGAAGAGATATATGGGTGGTACATGTGAAGTTGAGCAAGTCCTAAGAAGGACCCATAAGCTAAAAATGAGTGTAAGCCCTCCAAAAGGGCGATTTAAGAAAACGTCTTCAGCGATCCGACTTCGAGGGGCCAAAACTGTATTATGAGTTTGGAATTTGGCAAAACTCCCAGAATGAAAGTTGTAGATAATTGAAATATCTTTCCAACCATATGTCATGGGTTCACAGACAACATCGGGATAAGGAGTTATGGACGTTTTAAGGCAGAAAGGTCAGTGGGCCAGACCCAACCCGAGCCCAACCGGGTCAGGCCCATTACCCACACCTTTTTAAATGAAATATAGGCCTTTTCTCCTCATTTTTCATACCAAAACACCCAGAAAATTCTGGAGAAAAAGAGAGAGGAGAGCCTAGAGAGTAAAACTAATTTTGACCAAAATCCGCGCCCCGAATTCCGAAGCCCATGAAGAGAAAAGTGTCATACGTCGCGTTGCCTTCAATTTGAGCTAAAAATCAACCAAGAAGAAGAGGGTGGACGTGGTTTCTGCATACCTAAGGTAAGATTAAGGTTCCTTTTCATTGTTAACAAGTTTATTCAGAGTTTTAACGGATTAGAACGGAGGGAATAGTGTGTAGAAACGGATGAAATTCATGAAACTTTGTATGTTGATGTTGAGCCGCGAGTATGGGCTGTTTTGTGACAAGGAATGAACTAAATTTTATTTAGTATTTTTGGTTGTTGTGTTGTGGATTCTATGATGTAAATAAAGGTTTAATGAATTAAGTTGAAGATAAAATCGTGTGTGGGCCGTTTTGGAAGCAATGTGAATTAAATATAGTTTCTTGTATTTATGAAGATAATGTTGCTAAAGTGTGGATTGTTGGTGTAGTTGATGAACTTGAATGAAAGAAATGTGTTGTTGTTGTTCCTATTGGAATTGGGAAGTTTCGGGTGAGGTAGTATAATGGTTGGGTTGTTGGAATATTGTGCGGATTGTTTGAAACGTTCTTGAAACTTGTTTGAATGGTTTCGGATTAGTACTTGAATGTGTGAACGTTAATGTTGGCTTGAATGTATGTAGTTGAATTGAATGTAATGGAATGTCGTCGAATCATATGGAAAAGAATTACTAATGTTAGAATGCGTTTGAATTACTCGTTGATGTTGTTAGTATGGTTGTTGGTATTGTTGTTGATGATTTCGGCCGAGTTGAATTCTGGGTTGTTGAATTTATAGGAAATGCTGCCCAAATTTCGTAGATAAAGTGCTAACTTGGAATCGGATTCCTAAGTGCTTATGACTAATGTTTGGTGTCTAACGACGTTATTGTAGATCTTGAGAAGCCGGGACTTAAGTTTGGATTAGCTTAAGCGGACGAGGTATGTAAAGCCTAACCTTTCCTTCTTTTGGCATGTCTTAGTTGTAAGTAGGCTATGATACGAGCTCGAGGTAACTGCATTCTTGGGTCCGAGCATGTATATGATTCTTATTTACTTCTTAATATTTGTGATCTTAGTATAGTCGGACTATGGTCCTTACGTCTTTTGTATGATTGGATTACAAATGTTGTCTAAAGAGTTGTGTTCCAAAAGGAGTCTTATGTTGAAAAGTGTCCGTAACTTTCTTAGACGGAACCGGATTGTCTTGATATGCTCGCAAATGATACTATAACGGATAATGATTTTAACTTTCATGGGCGGGCCCGGATTGGATTGATACATATCCGTGGTCCCCGAGATTTTCCTTTGTATAGTCCTAACGACTTTTTTTTTTGAAAGAACTTAACATGATTACCGTTTTAACTCTCGAGCGTCGACTACTTACTTATCCATTGAGTCTGTAATGGTGATTTATGTGCATATGGTTTGTCACTACTCTGCTCGTGCCAGCCTCAATATGTCTTTCACCGAGTCCCGGACCGGGTACGTATTCGTGCACGGCTTTCGTTGCATTGTCCACCGAGTCCCCGTCGTTAGGTCCGGAGTACGTATATATATATATATATGATGATATGATGTGATGACATGATGATGTGATGATATGGGGATGGCGGCCGGGATGGCATATGATGATTCTATTCACCGAGTCCCTCACTGTAGGTCGGCACGGTATATATATATATATATGATGGCACGATGACATGATGACGATATGATTTTTACTCACCGAGTCCCTCACTAGAGGGCCGGGTACGGTATATATATATATGATTATATGATGACATGATAATGATATGATTTTACTTTTACCGAGCCCTCACTGTAGGCCGGGACATTTTATGTATATGCATGATACATGTTTCAAAAGGCAGTTATGATCATTCGATTATTACACTTATGCATAATCCTCGATTCGACCACGATCTGTTCCGTATTTCATGCTTTACATACTCGACATATTCCGTACCGACCCCGCTTCTGGGGTCGCGTTTCATGCCACGTGTGTACCTACCGATGAGCAGGGACGTTAGCGGCGCATATTCATTTGGATTAGGCGAGCTCCATTTCTCCCGAGTCTTTGCCGAGTCGCAGTATTCATGTTGTGGCATCATGTTCTATGTTAGAGACTTTTGCGTACGGAGTCGCGTATGTAATATGTGATTTTGTAAGCGGCTCGTAAGCCGACATGTATCATTATGCATTACATTACGGGTTTCATATGATTACGGGTTTTATTTGATTTGAGAAAGATGAAAAGCATGTGGTTCTTTGAAAAGTTTTCATTATGCATTCTTTTCATGATTTAAGAGTCTAGTAAGATGTACGAGTATCACGAGAGCGGCGGGGTTCGCTCGGCCCCAAGTAAGGGTCGAGTGCCCATCACGCCTCATTAAGTTAGTGTGTGACAAATTGGTATCAGCGCCCTCGTCCTAGGGGTTGTGTGCAAAGTCGTGTCTCAGAAGCCTCGTTTATGGTGCGAAGCGCGTCACATTTATAAACAAAGGAGGCGCTGGCCTAGGGGCGGTTACTCTTCTTTCACTTCTTGGGGACGTGCCATAGAGCTGGGTGAATAGGATGTCACACCCCCGATCTTACCAGGCGTGACGGGCACCCGACCCCATATACTCGGAGCCGAGCCGAACCCGCCGACTCTTATCGCACGTATGAATTAAACCCTTTTT
>NW_026718759.1:0-12649 GCF_029784015.1 Lycium ferocissimum | reverse complement strand
CCAAAGTTGGTCAAGGATGAAAACGGACAATCCAACGCTCCAAACAACAACTCATCGTTAACGAGCACCCTTGAATTAGTGGGTTTGCTTAGAGGAAATAATTTTGGAAGGCTTGTTCTTGGTCTTGAAATTTGGAACTATGGCCGAATAGGTTTGGGGAATTTTCTCCAAGGTTCTTGTTTTTTTTTCTTAAGTGTTAAAGATGATGAACAATGGTCCCTTGAGTCATCTTTTAATCGCAACATACCAACCATGTGGCCATGGCCCACTCCAAGAGGTGGCCATGGCCCCATTTTCCACCGATCCAATTTTTTTCAATAATAGACCATTTTCCAATATTCCATCCTTGGTCCCCAAATTTTTCTTAAATGTTTCCATGCCCCGCAAATCATACACACTTAGGTCTTACAACACAATCGAAGGTCAAACGTCTAGACTTCATATCCCTAATGGTCTCAATCCTAACTTTTCATAGTTAACTTCCGAATCGTCCCGTCACCAAAAATACGGATGAACGGACATGTACTAGCGGTATAAGGTTACAAGCACGCAGTAAGTAAAGATACGGAAGATATATGTTAAGTAAGGTAATAGGTATATGATTGGAAGGCAAAGTTGGAAAGCCGAAAGGGAAGGTAAGCAAGAAAAATGTGATATGTGTGGTCGTGTGGAGCATATGAGGTAAATCTAATATCCTCTCGACCCTTGTGAATCTTGAGAGCCTGTGTGGCTATGATGCGATGCAATATGATGTGGTATGTATAATATGATGATAGCCCCGCGAGGCATTGTTGGTATTTCACTGCGGTGCGAGATTTTGAATAGTAAGAAATACGGAGGGAACTCCGTCGAAATTTTTCCGGAGATAATACGAGAATGAGAAACGAGTTGGAAAATATTTTGAAAAAGTCGGGTTGATAACGGCATAAAAGTCAAGAGTGAGGCATGAATGCATCCTTACCCAGGAATAAGTTAAGCATGGAATAGTGGTGAAATAGTAAATAAGATATCGATGGAAATATGGTAGTAAGGAAATTTGGAAGGACTTATGCTATTAGGAGATGATTTGGAAAGGACCGGCAGGTTTGGACAAAGTGATTTGATTAAGATAAGTGTATGAGGAAAAAGAATTGTGATGAATAGGAATGTATCGATCGTATAGTTGGTAAAATATGCGGTGGGGACGTTTTGAAATACGGGTAAGGCTCCGACGTACTCTAGGATATGCGAGTGAAGGTTGTGCGGTGAGGCGCACGCGAGTATATCGGCGTTAACGCACCGATTTCATTAAAGTTCCGGTTAAGCGTCTTTGCGTGAGAACAATTCGAGGATGGGTGACCCACCCGGGAAGTTTTACGAAAAATCTTACGAATTCGGAAGGTAAGGAGTGAATAAGAAATCAAGGTAGTCTAAGAGAGATTAGAGTATGTGGAGCGGCCGAAACCTTGAAAGGACACGTAGGACGGTGTGAATCGGGTCGGCGAAAGAGAAAGAGTCGGCGGAAAGAAAGGAATAAAAGGAAACGAGACAACAAAGTGTGGTAATAGGCTATGATGTATGTTGAGGATACGAGTACCATAAGCGGTAGGATTGTGAGGACTAGGTTGTGAAAGGCAAGAAACAAGGCGTAATGAATGCTAGAAAATGACCGAGGTGACACGGATAAAATGTGAACGCATAGAACACATTTTGGAAATGAGAAAAAGACTATGTAGGAGTAGTGTGTTACGAACGACACGGAGGTAGTATAAGATTCCTCGTGTGCGGAAGAAGAGACGCACGAATGGATAATGGTATAAGACATACCCCTAAAGGGGGGAAGCGGGAGAGATATGCAAGAGAGGGAATGAGAACACGCTGATATGACGGATGTTTGGTATGGACGTCCGGCTACCAATGAGGCCCCCCCCACCGAAGTAAGCGGTGAGAGCGGGAAACCAACAATAAGTGTACGAGGGTTAGGATGGTGTTCGCGGCAATGTGAGGAGTCAAAAAAAAAAAAAAAAACCTCGAATGACACGACGCCGGAAAATGGACGGGTATAAAGAGGGTATGACAAGAGAATGGTATGGAATAGCGTAAAGGTGGTACGAAGGATGGAAATAGCTATAAAGAGGGAGCTCCCCCGAAGCGCTTATGAGGCCCCGTACGACTAATTGAACATTCGAGGACGAATGTTCTAAAAGGGGGGAAGAATGTTATATCTCGCATTTCGCACGTCGGAATATTTTTAAGTTGGTTGTGAAAAATTATGGACGAGGTTATCTCTCGACGTAGTTTTACGACAAATGGTTTATGATTTGTTTGGAAGGAAGCATTAAGGAAAAGTTGGGACTAAGAATGCATTGTGGAGAAATATGTGTTGCATCTTATGGTGCAAGATATACAAATATGTGGGCAAAAGTTGACCAAGTCAAGGAATTAGTTGTCTTTTTATTTAAAGAGAATTCTAGAAAAATTGGGAAAATTGAAGACAAAAAAAAAGAGAAAGGCCGGCCATGTGAGGGCCATGTGCCTAGCTACTAATATATATATATATATATGTGTAGAGGAGTGATCAAGAAGACAAGTCTTCATTATTTCATGTTCTAGAAAAATTGAGAGAATGAAAGAAAAGAGAAAGAGAGAGCCACGGCCTTGGTCGCCGGCTTTTGGCCATGAGAGTTTGATGAAGAAAATTATTTTCTTCCATGTTTTCTACTCTTTGGAAGGTGCTAAACAACATGAAGTAGTTGTTGAATCAAGTGAAACTCTTGTTCTTGCAAACCTTGTCCTAGCCGAGAGGTAGAAGGGTGAAGGAAAGGTATGATTCTATCTTGTTTTTCATATGTCATAGATGATTGTGTGTGTTGTGGAGGAGTAGATGGATAAAGTTCATGAGTTTGTGGTGAGTTGTGGGTGTGGCCGTGTGTACTAGATTGTATACGGGTGGAGGACTAATTTATTTAACATGTTGGATTGTTATATTATGAATGGTTGTGCATGTTGTGATATGTAGAAACAAGTGAAACTTATGGAAATATGGAGTGTGGTGTTGTGGCCGTATGTAGTATGTTGTGGCCGTGTGAATGTGTTGTTGTGTAGAAGTGATGAACTAATTGTATTCAACATGTTTTTATGTGGATGTAATGCATAGAAAATGAATGAAACTCGTGGAATGTTGTATGTTGTGGAGAGGGCCGAATGGTGGCTGATTTGTGAAGAAAGAATGAATCAAATTTATTTAGTGTTCTTGGCTATTGTTGTTGAGAATTACATGGTGAGAAGGAAAGTTTAACGACTTATGTTGAAGCTGTAATTGTTTGCGGGCCGATTTGTAAGATAATGTGATTTTGTTATAGTTTCTTGAAATTGTAAGCATAATGTTATAAAGCATGGGATTGTGGTTATAGTTGGTGAATTTGAAAGAAAGAAATGCATTATTGTCGTATTCATTAAGTTGAAAGGTTTCGGGTTCATAGCATAATGTTTGAAGTGTCTTGAAATATTATGCGACTTGCTTAGAATGCATTATGAATTGACTATGGATGTTGTTATTATGATTATTGGTTTGGTTGTTGTTGATATTAGCCGAGTTGAATTCTCGGGTTGGTGAATATATAGGGGAGGTGCTGTCGAAATTTCCGTAGAAAAAGTAACGGCTTGGAATGAGATTCTTCAATGCTTATGGCTAATGCTTGATGCCTATGGATGTGTTGTAGACCTTGAGAAGCCGAGGCGCAAATTGGATTAGCTTAAAGGACGGCCAAGGTATGTAAGGCTCACCTTTCTTTCTTTGGCATGTCTTAGTACTATTAGGCTATGACCCGAGCCTTGGGGTAATTCCACTCTTAGAATCCGAGCTTAGGTATGTACCTTGTTCATCCCTTAACATTTACTCTTTTGACGGGACCAAAATAAGATTTTCATGTTTTCAAAAGAATGAATTTCAAAGGTTTTATAAAGAATTTTGACTACAAAAGGGTCCCGAACTTCAAACGTCCGTAACTTTTGCATACGAGCTCGGATTGCCTCGAAACATAATATGTATGTCCATAAGACATGACTTTCCCCTACCTACCCTAGTCGGGCTCGGACGGGGGTCGACACCCGTCTGTGGGGCCCGCGACCTTTCTATGCCTATTCTGGACAACCTTCGAAAAAGGTAAATTTCGTTTCATTTGGACTTTCGCATATGGATTTTCTTACTTACTTAATGATTTATGATTATGATTTTATACATATGTATGCTCACGACTCCGCTCGTGCTCACGGTTGCACCTCCTTCACCGAGTCCCGGGCCGGTTATGCTCGTGCGCAATATGATAAATTCCGGCGTGATGCTGTGTTACGGTTCACCGAGCTCCTCTCCAGAGGGCCGGGTTCCGTTTGGTGTGATGCTGTGTTATGGTGTGATGGTTGGCTATGATGTGTTACGGGGATTTGTCGGGTTACGGAGATCTGAAATCTTCTGGTGTGATGCTGTGGCGTGGCGCCAACGACAGGCCGGCGACCACCGTTCTAAGAGCGTTTTTGTTGCTCGTGCATGATTTGCATTTTTATTTACATATTTTGATACTTTGCATGTCATGTCTATCTTCTATTTTGTTCCCAAGATTCTCGTATTTCGCTTTTACATACTCGCACATATTCCGCACCGACCCCCTTTCTTCGGGGGGTGTGACGCGTTTCATGCCGCGTGTGTACACCTGTGTGAGCTAAAGGTGTTAGCAAGAACTGCTCCAGCGGATTGGCGAGCTCCACTTGTTCCCGAGTGCCGCCGAGTCGAGTTTGTGCATATTATGATATCCGAGTCATGTTAGAGACTTTGCGTACGCAGTCATGTGTATCGAAGTCATTGTGAGCGCTCTATAAGCCGTCGTTTTGTTATATGTGATATTACGATTTTGTACGTTCGCAAGTTCGTGTTTGATTTGAAATTATGTATTTATGATTTGGCCAAGGGCCCAATGTGAGTACGAGTATACGTTAGTCCGAGGGTTCGCTCGCCCCGGGTAAGGGTCGGTGCCCATCACACCTTATCGGTAAAATGATCATACTTGGGGATGTGACAAAGTGGTATCGACCACGGACGAGTGTCCGTCCTAGGGGTTGTCCGTGAAAGTCCCGGGGTGTGAAGCGCGCCACATTTATAAACAGGAGGCTACGGGGCATCTAGGATGGTTACTCTTCTTTGGCATCTTAGATCGTCCAACCCGTTCAACTCGGCCAGAGCCAAGACTTCATACATAGTAAATTCAATCCTGGCCTTTCGTTGTCGTTGACGGGTCATCAAACCCTCGGAAAAGTCACGACCCAACCCCGTAGGCCGTGACTAGTGCCCGAGATGGGCACCCAAACGCATTCGTCAGACCCGAATCACACACACAACACAACTGGCTTATGCCGATACAAATATCAAACGCTACTTCAAACACATCTCAAACTCAAACGCATACATATATACATATATCGAAAGCCGATAAGGCTATCCTTTCTTGGCGACGGCGCAAAACATATCGGCCCAAAACATATAATATACAAACTCATCCGTACAGGTAGGCACACAACCCACATATACGTCTACAGTGCCTCTAAACAAACCGACGTAATCATATGACGGGACAGGCCCCGCCGTACCCCCGAACACACACACGCACATATATATGCAACGAACGAGTATGTACCAAAATATAGGCTCCGGATATCACTCCAACTCGCAGATAGGAACCCTAAACCGGCGGGTCGCCAACCGGTCGTCCGTACCGCGGCATGAAACGCAGCCCCCCGAAGAAAGGGGGCCGCACGAAATATGTACCGAGTATGTAAAGCAGAAATACAAATAACCGAATCACACTCGAAACCGAAGTACCGAAAGTAAGTACATTTCCAAAATACCAAATGTTTATTTTCAAAATAGAAAACATGCAAAAGTATACGGTGTAAAATATGGTCGCCACACACACAACACAGGCGGCTTGCCCGTCGATGGCGCCATAACACAAGATAACACCGAAAGTTTCAAATCTCCGTACAACCCCGAACGCGACACATCATCACAACACATCATAAGCCATATCACAAAGATAACTCCATAAACGGAACCCGGCCCTATGGCGAGGTCTCGGAACCGTAAAACGCATAACTCCGAATATATGTCATAATGCGCACGACAACAAACCGGCCCGGAACCGGCGAACGATGTACCAACAAACCGCACGAGCAAGAGTCGTGAGTAACCACATATAAAATCATTACCATAGGTTCAAAAAGTAAGTAAAATGATCATACTTGGGGATCGGAAAAATCGTTATACCAAACTCTTCCAAACGTTATCCGAAATGTACAAAGGAAGGTCGCGGGACCCACGGACGAGTGTCGACCCGAGCCGGGCCCGCCTATGAAAAACGCACTCATCACACGTCATACAACCTCCCACAACGATATCGAGGCAATCCGAGCCCTTAGTCGAAAGTTACGGCAGTTCGAAGTTTCAACATTGTTTAAGAATAAAACTCTTTTGAAAACCAAGTTTTTATGCAACTTTAAAATCAATTTTTTTTCAACAACATCAAAACCAATATTTTCACACGTCAACATACGAGTACCAAAAGGCAAACGCGAATCATAGACATGCTCGGATTATACGAATAGAATTTCCTCGAGGCTAGTATCATAGCCTATATTGAACTAAGACATGCCAAAAGAAAGAAGGGTTAAGCTTTACATACCTCGCTCGCACACAACGCTAATCCGAAACAAATCTATATCTCGAACTCTCCAAGATCTACATAACATCAATAAATACCAACATCAACCATAGGCATTTGAAAGTTCATTTCCAACTAGCACATAATCCTACGGAAAATTGGGCAGCACTTCCTTTATAAATGGACCAACCCCGAGAATTCAACTCGGCCAAATCAACAACACAACAACAACAATCATTCCAACAACATTCATAATCAATATGAAACGCATTTGAACATTAATAATCCTTCTCCACATATTCCAACAATATTCCAATTAATCTTACTACGACTTCATACATACAACCAACATGTAATCAAACTAACACATATTCAATTATCAATCCAAAACCATTCACACAATGTTCAAGAACTCTTTGAATAATTCATACAATATTTCCAACAATCCAACAAACACTCCATTCCACCCGAAATGATCCTCAAACCCGAGAACCTCAACTCTAACCCACTCCTCGACTTCAAATCATGATTTGTCCCAAGAATCTATAATCTAACCATATCATTTCCATAAACATAAAAATTACACTAAATGCATCAAACCTCCCAAATCAGCCCATAACATTTACAACACCAAATTAAGTCATCAAACCCTCATTTCCAACATAGAATCCCCATAACACAACAACCAAAATTCCAAGGAAACTTAATTCATTTCTTGACACACACACAAGGGTCATATTCGGCCAACACATCCATATTTCTATGTCATGATTTTCATTCATTCCAACACTCTACAATAACCAAACATGCTACATACACTTAGTTCATCACTTTTAACACAATACACACACATACACGGCCAACTAGTACCACACGGCCTTGACTTCAAACACAAAGATTCCATGAATTTCATCCATAACAACACACAACAACACAAATAAACCATTCATAACTCATAAAACAAGGTTAGAGTTTACCTTTCTTCACAACCCCTTCACTTGTCCAAAGTTGGTCAAGGATGAAAACGGACAATCCAACGCTCCAAACAACAACTCCACGTTAACGAGCACCCTTGAATTAGTGGGTTTGCTTAGAGGAAATAATTTTGGAAGGCTTGTTCTTGGTCTTGAAATTTGGAACTATGGCCGAATAGGGGAATTTTCTCCTAAGGTTCTTGTTTTTTTTTCTTAAGTGTTAAAGATGATGAACAATGGTCCCTTAGTCATCTTTTAATTGCAACTTATAGCCAACCATGTGGCCATGGCCCACTCCAAGAGTGGCCGGCCACATGGCCCCATTTTCCACCTTCCAATTTTTTTCAATAATAGACCATTTTCCAATATTCCATCCTTGGTCCCCAAATTTTTCTTAAATGTTCCATGCCCATAAAATCATACACACTTAGGTCTTACAACACAATCGAAGGTCAAACGTCTCGACTTCATATCCCGGAATGGTCTCAATCCTAACTTTTCATAGTTAACCCGAATCGTCCCGTCGTTCAAAATACGGGATGTAACAGACTAGCGGTATGGAAGGTTACAAAGCACGCAGGTAAGTAAAGATACGGAAGATATATGTTAAGTAAGGTGTCGGTATGCGATTGGAAGGCAAAGTTGGAAACTCGAAAGGAAGGTAAGCAAGAAAAATGTGATATGAAGTGGAGCATAAGGTAATCTAATATCTTCGGACCCTTGTGAATCTTGAGAGCCACGTGTGACTATGATGCGATAGTCTGCAATATGATGTGATATGAACATTAGCTTTGGAATGGTAAGAAAATATGGTCGGCTTTGGGAACTGCGGCCAAATGAGGGAGTTGGAAAATATTTTGAAAAAGTCCATAACAGCGATACGAGTGAGGTACAACAAACGAAAGTACCATAATCAAATAAGTTAAGCGATCAATGAGTGGAAATAGTAAATAAGATATCGATGGAAATATGGTAAGTAAGGGAAGGACTGAGCTTTAATGATTTGGAAAGGAAGGGGACAAAGTGATTTGATTAAGTAAGTGTAAGAGAGATTGTGATGAATAGGAATGTATCGATCGATAGTTGGTAAAATATGCGCGGGGGACGTCCATTGAAAGGACTCCGACGGACCAACTCTCAGGATATGCGTGAAGGCATTTGCGCGCCTTCTCCACATATTCACGGCGCACGCAAACTAGTATTCACCCCAACGAATAATTCGCGATTTCAGTTCCGAAGTTAAGCGTCGGCGCGAGAACAATTCCCACTCTTCGATGGGCCCCCGCGACATAAGAAGTTTTCGAAAAATCTTACGAATTCGCAGGTAAGGAGGAATAAGAAATCAAGGTATCTAAGAGAATACACATATGTGCTAGCGAGTAAACCTTGAAAGGACACACATACGTAGGACGGTATGATTCCATGAAGGAGTCGGAAAAGAAAGGAATAAAAAGGAAACGAGACAGGATAATAGGCTATGATGTATACCGAGGATACCAGAGATAAGCGGTCGGATTGTGAGGGACTAGGTTGTGGAAAGGCAAGAAACAAGGCGTAATGAATGCTAGAAAATGACAATAATAGACGAGGTGACACGGATAAAATGTGAACGCATAGAACACATTTTGGAAACGAAAAAGACTATGTAGGAGTAGTGTGTTATCTTAGGACCTGTTGAACGACCTGGAGGTAGTATAAGATTCCTCGTGTGCGGCTGTCAAAATCAAGGTTATCTCTCCCGAGATAATACACGAATGGATAATGGTATAAGCATACCCCTAAAGGGGGAAGCGGGTAAGAGATATGCAAGAGAGGGAATGAGGAGAATATGGCAAAGATTTGATTAAGACAAGATGTTTGGTATGGACGTCCCGGCTACATCGAGGCCCCCCTCACCGAAGTAAGCGGAGAGTGAGAGCGGGAAACCAACAATAAGTGTACGAGGGTTAGGATGGTGTTCGCGGCAATGTGAGGAGTATCACAAAAAAAAAAAAAAATAAAATGACCTCGAATGACACGACGCAAACCGTAAAATGGACGGTATAAAATGTTAGAAAAGGGTATGACAAGAGAATGGTATGGAATAGCACTAAAGGTAGGTGGTACGAAGGATGGAAATAGCTATAAAAAGGAGCTTCCCCGAGGCGCTTATGAGGCCCCGTGCCGATTAATTGAACATTCGAGGACGAATGTTCTAAAAGGGGGAAGAATGTTATATCTCGCATTTCGCACGTCGGAATATTTTTAAGTTGGTTGTGAAAAATTATGGACGAGGTTATCTCTCGACGTAGTTTTACGACAAATGGTTTATGATTTGTTTGGAAGGAAGCATTAAGGAAAAAGTTGGGACTAAGAATGCATTGTGGAGAAATATGTGTTGCATCTTATGGTGCAAGATATACAAATATGTGGGCAAAAGTTGACCAAGTCAAGGAATTAGTTGTCTTTTTATTTAAAGAGAATTCTAGAAAAATTGGGAAAATTGAAGACAAAAAAAAAAAAGAAAGGCCGGCCATGTGAGGGCCATGTGCCTAGCTACTAATATATATATATATATATGTGTGTAGAGGAGTGATCAAGAAGACAAGTCTTCATTATTTCATGTTCTAGAAAAATTGAGAGAATGAAAGAAAAGAGAAAGAGAGAGCCACGGCCTTGGCTGGCCAGTTTTGGCCATGAGAGTTTGATGAAGAAAAATTATTTTCTTCCATGTTTTCTACTCTTTGGAAGGTGCTAAACAACATGAAGTAGTTGTTGAATCAAGTGAAACTCTTGTTCTTGCAAACCTTGTCCTAGCCGAGAGGTAGAAGGGTGAAGGAAAGGTATGATTCTATCTTGTTTTTCATATGTCATAGATGATTGTGTGTGTTGTGGAGGGAGTAGATGGATAAAGTTCATGAGTTTGTGGTGAGTTGTGGGTGTGGCCGTGTGTACTAGATTGTATACGGGTGGAGGACTAATTTATTTAACATGTTGGATTGTTATATTATGAATGGTTGTGCATGTTGTGATATGTAGAAACAAGTGAAACTTATGAAATATGGAGTGTGGTGTGTGGCCGTATGTAGTATGTTGTGGCCGTGTGAATGTGTTGTTGTGTAGAAGTGATGAACTAATTGTATTCAACATGTTTTTATGTGGATGTAATGCATAGAAAATGAATGAAACTCGTGGAATGTTGTATGTTGTGGAGAGGGCCGAATGGTGGTGATTTGTGAAGAAAGAATGAATCAAATTTATTTAGTGTTCTTGGCTATTGTTGTTGAGAATTACATGGTGAGAAGGAAAGTTTAACGACTTATGTTGAAGCTGTAATTGTTTGCGGGCCGATTTGTAAGATAATGTGATTTTGTTATAGTTTCTTGAAATTGTAAGCATAATGTTATAAAGCATGGGATTGTGGTTATAGTTGGTGAATTTGAAAGAAAGAAATGCATTATTGTCGTATTCATTAAGTTGAAAGGTTTCGGGTTCATAGCATAATGTTTGAAGTGTCTTGAAATATTATGCGACTTGCTTAGAATGCATTATGAATTGACTATGGATGTTGTTATTATGATTATTGGTTTGGTTGTTGTTGATATTAGCCGAGTTGAATTCTCGGGTTGGTGAATATATGGGGAGGTGTCAGCGAAATTTCCGTAGAAAAAGTAACGGCTTGGAATGAGATTCTTCAATGCTTATGGCTAATGCTTGATGCCTATGGATGTGTTGTAGACCTTGAGAAGCCGAGGCGCAAATTGATTAGCTTAAAGGACGGCCAAGGTATGTAAGGCTCACCTTTCTTTCTTTGGCATGTCTTAGTACTATTAGGCTATGACCCGAGCCTTGGGGTAATTCCACTCTTAGAATCCGAGCTTAGGTATGTACCTTGTTCATCCCTTAACATTTACTCTTTTGACGGGACCAAAATAAGATTTTCATGTTTTCAAAAGAATGAATTTCAAAGGTTTTATAAAGAATTTTGACTACAAAAAGTGGTCCCGAACTTCAAACGTCCGTAACTTTTGCATACGAGCTCGGATTGCCTCGAAACATAATATGTATGTCCATAAGACATGACTTTCCCCTACCTACCCTAGTCGGGCTCGGACGGGGGTCGACACCCGTCTGTGGGGCCCGCGACCTTTCTATGCCTATTCTGGACAACCTTCGGAAAAAGTAAATTTCGTTTCATTTGGACTTTCGCATATGAATTTTCTTACTTACTTAATGATTTATGATTATGATTTTATACATATGTATGCTCACGACTCCGCTCGTGCTCACGGTTGCACCTCCTTCACCGAGTCCCGGCCGGTTATGCTCGTGCGCAATATGATAAATTCCGGTGTGATGTCGTGTTACGGTTCCGACCGAGCTCCTCTCCGCAGGGCCGGGTTCCGTTTGGTGTGATGTCGTGTTATGGTGTGATGGTTGGCTATGATGTGTTACGGGGATTTGTCGGGTTACGGAGATCTGAAATCTTCTGGTGTGATGCTGTGGCGTGGCGCCAACGACAGGCGGGCGACCACCGTTCTAAGAGCCTGTGCATGATTTGCATTTTTATTTACATATTTTGATACTTTGCATGTCATGTCTATCTTCTGTATTTTGTTCCTAAGATTCTCGTATTTCGCTTTACATACTCGGTACATATTCGCACCGACCCCCTTTCTTCGGGCCGTTTCATGCCGCGTGTGCAGTACCCTGTGTGAGCTAAAGGTGTTAGCAGAAATGTTCCAAATGGGATCGCGAGCTCCACTTGTTCGGAGGCCGCCGAGTCGAGTTTGTGCATATTATGATATCCGAGTCATGTTAGAGACTTTGCGTACAGAGTCATGTGTATCGAAGTCGATGTGAGCGGCTCGATAAGCCATCGTTTTGTTATATGTGATATTGCGCATTTTGTACGTTCGCAAGTTCGTGTTTGATTTGAAATTATGTATTTATGATTTGGCCAAGGGCCCAATGCGAGTACGAGTATTACGTTAGTCCGAGGGTTCG
>NW_026718758.1:0-12061 GCF_029784015.1 Lycium ferocissimum | reverse complement strand
GGAAAAGACTTGAAATTTGATTTGATGAAAATTATTATCTTTTGATTTTCCATATTTTGGGTTTTATTTATTCGATCTTAATTGTTTGATTATGCCAATAGTTAGACACATCGGGTGGGGAATTGGATTTGAGAAAGGGAATTCACGTGCGTAATAAGAATAAATAGAGTTTGTTCGATTTAATCGTTTCGCTCCCGGGATGAGATATCCCCTTTACCCCTACTTATTTAATCGGAGAAATAAATGCTTTTTGTTCCTCTAAGACCATAGAGATATAGGCATTAAAGTAACATCTAAAAGTTTTTGGGGGGTTTGAGAGAAATCATAAAGTATAATTAACCCGTCAACTGAACCCGAAATAAGATAGGTGAAATTGTCCAAGATCAACCGGATTATCGAAAGCCAGACCCCAGATTTTTTTCTCTCCCCCGAAATTTTACAATCTTTGTCAAGATTTTCCCCCGTTACAACAAACCCCTCAAAATTGTTTACTTTTCTTTTTGTAGTTTAGTTCAACAAACATCTTGATTTTCACTTTTTGAATAGTTTCACCCGAATTTGAATTGGTTTAAAAAAAAGAGAATCTAAGCTTTTGGGGGATTTTCCCGGATTTAAAAATTTATATTACTTTACGACCAGTATACTTGCGGTGCGTTTGGGACAACACTAGTCACCAATTTATCTTTTTTAAATTTTCTTTAGATTTCTTCTTTCGGGGTTTGGAGGGCGGGTTCTCCTCCCCAAACAACTTCCCAAATTTGGATTTTTTTGATCCTTTCATCTTCATGGCCCAAATGTGAAAATTTTCCCCCGGGAAAAAAATGGAGGCCCCGTTTTTGGCGATTTTGTCCCAGGTTTACCGAAATAAATCCCAAAAAAACCGGAAAAGATAAGCCAAGTAAAAAATTTGATTCCGTTCTTTTGGGAAAAAAGTATGATACCATGTTAGAAAGAAAGAAAAAAGAATTTGAAAGGTAAAAAGGGGGAACAAAAGAAAAATTGTTTAAATTGCTACAAGAATTTTAAGATGAAGAAGGAGAAGGCTGAGAAGTTTCGATTTTTTTTTTTTCTTCTTTTTCCTTTGATGGGTTTTTTATATGTAAAGGGAGATTACAAAAAACCCAAAAAAAGAAAATATCTCCAAAACTAAGTAATATGTGGCTCACTAACCACCCCATTTTTAAAAAAAACATTATAAAAACTCAAAATATCTACTACTTTGGATTCTAAAAAATCTTAATTTCCTGAAAAGGTAAAAGGGTGTTTCATTTAAAACAATACATACGCCTTGCACTCTTATGGGGTAAATCACACTCTCTCCCAATCCACTTTCTTTTACATATCTATAAATAGATTCACTTGTCCTTTTTGTCGAAAGAAAATAGTTTTTACTTTTCGTTTACTCTAATCACCAAGGGCAATTTCCCCAAACTAGTAGTCAAATAGATTTTCATTGAAAAAAATAAGGATAATTTAGTAAATTAAACATTTAATTAATATTTTTTAAGCGGAGTGCAAAATACAACCGAACAAGTAAAGAAAACGAGGAAGTAGTTAAAAAATTTCACCTTTTCACCTTAATTTATGACTTATTCCAAGAATTGTGAAGTAGTGATCTTCCATTTACTGGTATAGCTCTATCAATATAATTCAAACTCAATTATAATTTAAAAAGGAAACAGAGAAGTTTTTCTTTTCCTTCTCTTTTTTCCCTACAAACCTGACCTGTCAACCACAACAAATAAGAAAGAAACAAACTTCTATAAATGAAGTTGTGCTCATTAAGATTTTAAAATTTGCATATTTCAGAAATATTTTTTATCCTTGTGTAAATAATGCTAATCAGTATTTTTTTTTTCAAATGGCTCAGGAAAATGTCAATCCTTATTTTGTTTTTTTTTTTTTTTTTGTTTTTTCTAAGATTTACCTATAGGAATTTTTATTTTCTAAATAATAACCCTTGATTATTGCGCTTCAATTAATTTTATTTCACTCTGTTATGGATCCCACTTTATTCTAAAACTAAAAACAATGCTCCCTTATATGTTATCGTAGCAGTACCAAGTTAATTTTTGTAAGATTCCCTTATAAATAAAGGATTAAACGTTTGATTTGAAATAGAGGTATATGCAACTAAATCATATTATAAAGATGTTTGCTACTAAATACAATGTAAAATTGATTTTTAAACTTATGAGAGAATTCTAACTTATCAGTCCGTAAAGCTTTAAAAGGAAAAAAGAAGACTTATTACAAGTCTTCTCCCCTTTATCTTCTCCTAAAAGAAAACGTTTACGTTAATACTCCAAAACACAAGGGTTTTATACGTAAAAAGGAAATAAAGAAATTTAATAACTTGAGCCGCCAGCCTTCAGCCATCAACAATCGAGAAGAAGATGAATTATGGGAAAGAAAAACGTCAATTTCTCAAGAAATAATCTTTGAAATATTCTCATGGCTTCCTGTTAAGTCTTTTTTAAAGTTTCAAGTTTTTAAACAAAATTTAGTAATATTCTTGTATCCCAATCGGATTTTGGAATATCCATACTTGTCGTTCTATGACCGTCCTAGTGGAACAAAATTCTTTTCTGCACGGAAGGGAACCAGTTTTTTATACTGCTGAGAAGAAAGAAGATGGAAAAGACTCTGCCTCCTTTTTTCATCCATGACTCTGCAGTTTCTAAACTGAATTGTGTTGATGGTTTATTTTGCATTTATGAATCATTATCTGGGGACCTGCTGCAATTTTCAATCCCAGTACAAGAGAAGAAGATTTCTTTCCCGGGACGTGAAGAATTTTATCAGTATAACTATTCATTAGGTTTTGAGCCGGAAGAAAAGAAGCACAAAGTTCTTTTTAAAAGCAGACTATGGTCGATATGAATGGAGATATTGGGTATTTACTTTAAGCATAGATGAATCATGGAGAGAGAGTCAAAGCATTTCACCCACCGTCCTAGATTATTGCCGGGGGTTTGCATTAGTGGAATTCTCTATCAGTTTGTTTACCATCGTTATGGTGAACTTGCTATAGCTGCATTTGATGTTAAATCTGAAACATTATATATATATATATATATATATATATATATATATATATATATATATATATATATATAGAGAGAGAGAGAGAGAGAGAGAGAGAGAGAGAGAGAGAGAGAGAGAAATGAATGGTAAACTAGCGTCATGGACATTGAATACTTCCACTTCCACTTGAGATTTTAAAACAGACTCCGGTAGAAGAGTGAAAGTCAAATTATTTTTTATCCTTCAATATGGAAAGATATACCGTATATGGAATTATCATCCTGCACAACACATGATGGGGATATTGTATCACTCTGCATTCAAGGCTAGGTAATTTATGTTTTTGCTATGATATCATCAGAAAGAAGTGGAGAGAATCAGAAATCGAGGGGCTTTCTAAGGAAAGTTGCATCATTGGCATTTATGTTACGGGGAAAGACTAGTTATGTAGAAGTAAGTATTTTTCCATTTGAGAAATTTGCAGTATGGTTTATAATTTAAATTTTGGGGTTCAATATATAGATTTTTAGCATTGAACCCATTATATTTTTAAAGTTAGGGGTTCATATCTGCTATTTATCTAATTTTAATAATTTTTACACATAATTAGCTCTGCCCAAATTTTTGTGGTTCAGTGAACCCCAAACTTATGGGTACATACGCCCTGTTTGGCAGTACTCTGTTTCCAAGTTTAAACTGGGAAAGGGAATTTGATTTGTGTGTTTCTTATTTTTGATCTGATAACAAACTTATGAGATCCTTGAATTTAGTGTTAAATTAGTCCCAACAGAAATTTTACCTTAACTAATTTTCAAAAGAATGTGCAGGAAATTTTACAAGCTCAAGTAAGGAAAGAAAAGTCTTTGCTTCTTCCCAAATACTGTTCTATTAAAATACCCTAATGAATAAATGCACGGATGTACAATTTTATGACTTAGCTCCATTTATCGAAAAAGAAGAGGATTTAGATAGCTTGTTTGTATGCACTTTTGGATTGTTTCCTGATATCAACCACTAATGATAAGCCAACCAACAACAAAGGCCGGGAGAGAAACTATCATAGAAAGTAGTTCAATATAAAAAACAAAGCTTCATTTGAGATCTTGGATGCTGTAAAATACCATTTTCCAGCCTCAGGTGAAAATAGAAAACAGAGGAACCTTCAGCTGATTCCAATGAAATGGCTTCAAGATTATCCCCTAGTTCATGGATGTTAGCAAAGTCAACAAAGACACCTCTATTGCTTTAAAAATTTACTCATCTTGTTGTGATACTTGGTACTTCATCATCACCATCGATGTGGCAGGACCATCTCAAAAATATAGAATACAGTTCTATATATAGGGATTAACTCTTCAATGTAATATATCCCTGCCTTATAATTGGCACATAACAAGTCCTCCCCTCTCAAAAGTCCTTGTCCTCAAGGACAAAGTTTGAAAACTGATGAATGAAAGAATGTGCATCCATTCAAGTGCTATCTTCAACTGGACACTTGAATTATTGCATTAGTAGCTGAGTAATCTGCATGTTGTGCTTTGTGATCATTCTGCTATCTAAAATCAGTTGTCGTTCCGTCACTCTATAGCCATGAGGGAAAAGAGAGACTGATAAGTCTGGAATTACAGGAGCATCACCTAGTCTTTCATCAACTATCAAATATGGAATTACTCCACATGGATCAAATGGAAATCGAGAGAGGTCAATAATCAATAGAGGTCCTTAGTTTCTTGAAAAGATTCATATCTGATAAATGCACTCAAAGACAGTCTTGACCATGTATTCGCTTCAACTAATTTCATCGCTCCATTCAGTTCACCTTGCTTCGTGTACATCTCTATAACAGAATGTTCAATATATGAACTTGGGTTAAAACTAAGTATAGTTACTACATATTGAATATATTGACCTTCTTGCAATGTATCAAATTCCCACTGCTGCATAAGGTGCTCTGCAAACAGAACCGTACATCATGAAGTTCCCTGAAGTATAATCTTTCACTTCGGTAATCAAAGTACTGCTTCTATAACTTCTCCAATTGAAAAAATCAAGCAACTTACTCTCAATGCTCTTCACATATAATGCTTCTACCTTATGTAATGCATAGAAGAGTGGTAAATGCAGCCAATGTTCATTAGGATAGTCTTTGTTTATAGCGTTAGCAGTCTGCAACAAGTCCTGAATCTGGGAATCATCCAAATCAGAATCACTGTCATCCACCATATTATTTAGAAGCTCACAACATTCCCAAATGCACATTTCTATTTTATCCAACTTCCCATATTCTTCCCTTATTCTCTTCCCTAGTCATATGTTTGGTTACTGTGTTGAATCTTGTAGAACTCCTCCACTGTCTTATGTCTCTTACTTTCTGCATCATAGTCCCTAAATGACTGACCAAATGAGTTGATTTCTGAAACTTCAAATCGATCATCAGATGAAAATATATTTGGCCCCCAAACCCATCCCCCAGAATAAGTTCATGAGTATCACGGGGGATTTGTTTCTCCACCACTTGCACCCCAAATTTATTTTTTCAACTATGACACATGGAAGGATGATATGTGGAACAAAAAAATTGATTTGCCAGGATCAAATGGAAAGGGAACAACTAGCACCCATAAGAATTTGAAGATGAACAACCAATTTTTTCTCAATTCTTTACTGAATAAAGAATCACCATCCAATAGTGAACTATCATGTATAATAACATAACCATGGCTTATTTTCCCCCAATTTGGGAAGGATTAAACAACTCACTCTTGTAAACCCCAGTCAATTCAATTTTTGTTTTCTGATAAAAGATGTACTTGAGTAATACCATCAATTTCATTCTCAACATTTTGGGTCAAGTCATGACATTAGCTTCAGAACGAATTGTTTTTTCAACTATCAAATAAATTCGACTGGGGAATTTCATCAAACAGTTTGCACCCATGTGCTGAAATTTTCTTTCAATCACTTGCAAGTCCTTTTTTTCACTTTATCTTTTTACATCCTTTCTAATTAAAGAACTTTTTAAATCAAGTCCATACCTTATTGAAGAGGAAATTTTGCTGAACACCAGGCTCAATCTTGTGGTTTCCCAAAAGGTAGATAACGTCCTTTGACCCTTTTTGGTTTGTCTTATTGCCTATACCCCGCTTGCCCCCATTTGTGATCTTTTTTGGTTAGGAGGGGTAAAACATTTGCGTCTCTTCCAAGACCTCATTCTGCTTACGAGCTGTATCAACCATGGATTTCCAATTCCATTCAGATTTCAAGTTCTTGGTCAAATTTTCCCGCATGGTTTCCATTGCCACCCCAGAATCATTGGTCTGATACCAATGTTATGTGTTAAAGAATTCAACACAAATCCGTAAACTTAAGGAACAAAGGGAATAATAGTCCCTGAACATTATACAGAATTAGAGAGAGAAAAAATAATTGAATGAGAGAGGGATATATTGAACGTAAAAATTAAAATATATTTCCTATTAGGGCCTGTTTGGAAAGCCACCGGTAATTGGAATTGGGAATTACTGGGGAAATTTAAATGCCTTTAGAATTAAAAAAAAAAATTAATTCAACGACTGTTTGTCTTAAAAGGAAATTTAAAAAAAAGTTTACAAAGCTGTCTTTTGCACAAGGAATTTAAACAGTTTTAATTTAAAAATAAAATTTAATTAAAAAAAATTTAAAATTTAATATTTAAAAAATATTACCTTTATAAATGATATTAAATTATTTTTTAATAAACATTTTTTTTAAAATATATTAATTAATAATTATATTTTGTAACTAATATTGTAAAAAAAATAATTGATATATATTTTTCAAATTAATATTTAATTTTAATTAATTATAAACTTAAAAAAAATTTTTTGGAACGTTGGATTGGATTTTTAAAAAAAAAAATATTAATAAATATAATGCCATAACATTATTAAATTTTGACCAAAAAATTTATAAAAGTAAGGAAAAAAAAACAAATGCAATGTGAAGGAAAATAACTTAAAGTTGGGAAAATAACCTAAATTCAAAACCAAAAGAAAAAATTCAACATAATACCTTTTGTCAAATTCCCAAAATTGCATAAGTAAGCCCCCCGAACTTAAAAAAAAATTCAAAAAAAAAAAAATATGTTTATAACCCCATTCACGAAATTTACTTTAATAACGCCCTTTTAAAGTTGTTTTTTTAAGACCATTCTTTCCCAAAATTAAGAGGTATAGTTTTAAATATTGAATAATAACACGGTTATTAAATAATAAAAAAAAAAAAATACAGAAATTAAATAAACCCTAAAGGTTGGGTGAAAAGAAAAAAAAATAAAAAAAAATAATATAAAAAAAAAAATACATTTTAAAAAAAAAAATAATTAAAAAGTAAAAATAAAAAAAAAAATTAAAATAATAGAAATTTAAAAAATTAAAAATCAAAAAAATTAAAAAAAAAAAATAAAAAAAAAATTAAAAAAAAAAAAAAATTAAAGAAAAAATAAACAAACTAAAAAAAAACCCCTAATTACGGTGTAATTCACCCCCTTTACCTTTAGTTTGGGGGGTTACCCCAAATCCCATTCCCCCAAATTGTAATTACTTGGTTAAAAAAAAACCCCAACCTTTAATTTTCCCCAATTACCCCCAACCAATTCCCGGGGGGCTTTCCAACAGTTTTTTAGTTTTAAAACAGCATACATTTCTTATATGTGGGCCCCAAATTTTTTGTAACTCAAAAAATAAATTTTTAAACCCAAAAAATAATTCATTAAAAAAATTAAAATAGGTTTCCCAGAAATCATGCGAAAAAGGCCCAAAGGTATTTTACACTTAAGCCCTTTAGTGCGTAAGCCTTCAATATACCCCCCCTTTTTCCCCCCCCCGGGCCCTCCAATCAAAAGAAAAACAAAACAACCATTAAAGGGTTTTCGAGGTTACGCGACAAAACTGCTTTTGATTTAAAAAAAGCTATTTTGGTATTTTAAGCAGGAAAATTTTTTGAAAAAAGGGGATAATTAATTCAAAACTCAAAATTAAAGTTCAATCTATATTTTACTACGATTTTTCATTACATTATTAACCTAAGCATTATTTGTGTATTATTTCATATGGAAAAAAAAAAAAAATTTTTATGCATTTTTTTGCGCGAAAAAGGGGGGGTTGTTTCCCTTTTTCTTTTTTTTTTAAAAAAAATTTTTATTTGTGTTTTGTTGTTAATTTGTTAATTGTTTATTAATTGTTTTTTAGATTTGTTAATTGTTAGATTATTTTTCAATTGTTAGACTAACTAATTATTTATTTATTTTTTCTTAAGCCAATAGTTTATTTGTTAATAATTTTTAATTATTTCATTAGTTAGTTAATTGTTTATTTATTAATTATTTAATAATTTGTTAATTGTTTGATTAGTTAGTTAATTTTTTATTTATTAATTATATGCTAATAATTTGTTAATTGTTTGATTAGTTAGTTAATTGTTTATTTATTAGTTATATGCTAATTGTTTGCTAGCTAATAGTTAATTTTTTGATTTCTTAATTATTAATCTTTAGATCTTTAATTGTTAATTTATTTATTTCAATTAGAAATTGAAAACCTTAGTTTGGGATTCAACCTTTGTAAAATTTTCCCGAAAAAAGATTACATAACTTAGACTACGTATTAGAGTTTAAATTTAAAAAAAATAATGATTAATTTAAAATTTTAAAAAATATACCATTTTAATCCTTATTTCGTATTAAAAATTTAAATTTTAAAAATGCCTAAAATAGATGGGACCCCTTTCCCGGGACCCGGCCCCGAAAAGAGGGTATTTTATTAAAAAAGAACAGGGGCCCCCGGTGGGGGAGGGCGATATCCTCTGAGAGGGTGTACCCGTGGGGGGAGTTAGCTGGGATATTCTGGGCCCCATTCCTCGTGTTGTATTTTCCCGCGGGGCTTCAGGGCATCGAGGGGTGGGGCGCACAAGGGGCTCAGTGACGGCCTGATAGGGGGCCGGCACGGAAATCTTTCATCCCCGCTGGGCAGGCTCCATCGGGGAGTGGGGTGATTTAGGTCTACATAAGGACGTTGTAAAGGGATCCCACCCCCGGGCCCCGGGAGTGACGGGGCCCTTTTTTTCGTGCCCCCGCAGGGATGGCGGGGGGGTCGTTGGGGGTCCCCTCCGTCACGGCCCTCGTACTTTTAAAAAGGGTCCGAGGGTAGCCGCTGGGATGTGCCGACGGTTCCAGGGGAGATCGCCCCGAACACTTTTGGGGCATAGGCAGGGGTATCCCTTTTTAGGGGATCTGACCTTGGGATGTTCCGGGGGTGCCGCGCCTTAATGCAGGGGTTTTGATCGACCCTTTTGGGCGGGGGTTTGATTTCCCGTTTACCCCCTTTTTTTCACGAATATTTTTAAAGGGTTGTTAATAAAACACAAATATTTTTTCAAACGCAGATAAATAATTTTTTTGAACTTACGATAGAGTGGGACTAGGTTGAGACCTTTTCCCCATAGTGCCCCCCCCAATGACTATGTTCGAGGATATCCCATACGCGCGAGATGAGCGAGGCCGTACCGAGGGGGGAGACGACCTGTCATTCTCCCTTTTGGGGATCGTAGGGCCGCTGACGGCCCTTTTAGCAAGTTTTTTTTATTTAACATTAGTTTGTAATTTTTTGTTAGTCTTTTATTGTTAACTAGTTGAATTCTTTTTTAGGCTTTCTAGGACGCCCTAGATCAAATTTTGGGGCAGGCGTTTTTTGGGGGGGGGAATTGGGGGCACGGTCCCGTCCATAGGACATCGTGAGACGGGGGCCGACCCCGTGTTACAAAATTTGGGGTGTCAACATACCCGCGGGACACGTGGGAGCACGCCCACTTACCGGGGCGAGCGTTCGATAGACAAGCCAGGCGGGGGCGTATACACCGAAGTCGAGCAGGAACGCGAGGATGACAACTTTAGCGGGGGTCGGGAAGACACCCGGGCCCGAGCATGACGGGGATCTATCACTCCTCCGATTGCCAACCCCGACGCCTCCCCGGGCCCGGGGTTCTCACTCGGGGGGCTAGGGGGTAAGTTTTATTAGTCTTAAACTTAATCCTCATTTTATTATGTTTTCTTTTCAATTTATTCAACTTTAAAATTTGAAATATATGGGACGGGAAAATCGATCTACACAGGGGAGCTTTCCCCACGAGTCCCCAACCCCCCAGATACGTATGCACGATGTTCCCACCCACACCGGTAGACACGAGCACGGAGGGGATCGTGTCGAGAGTGCCCGGGGGCCCGGCCTGACCGGGGGGGGTGGGGGAAGGGTGGGCCCCGGGAGGTGGTCGGGAGCAAAGGCAGAGAAGCTGACGATATACCGTCGGCCCCATAGATATCCCGGACTTTTTCTTCAGGTGCTTCACAGACCGGATATACGCCCCCAGATGTTCGCCCTTAGATCCTTGGTCATAACCAAAAGCGTTTTGTGATCTAAAAGGGAGACGAAAGAGGACTTAGACTTGGGTATTATTTTTGAGACACTTTTTCCCCAAAAGGGGCCCACAACACTATCCCCATCTCCGCTCCGCGGGGCCGCCGAGCCCCCCCTTTATCCATCTCGGGAGCCCGTCGACCACAAATTTATTTTTTTACAATAAAATAATGTATTAATTAATTATTTTATTAATCTAAACTAATTTTTTACATGTATTATAGGGTTTTTCTTCTCCCTTTGGGCCCCTCTCCTTTTTTCGGGGGAAACCCCTCTCCACCTGCCCCTAGCTCCGGTAGCACTCGAGACCCTTGAGAAGCCAAAAAGGAGCCCCCGACCCCTCTTGGGGGGGTCGACAAAAAGGGGTTTTTTTTTTAACAAAAAAAAATTTATTAAAAAATTGTTTATATGTTATTTCATGTTTAGTTTATGAAATTAAAATTTTTTATATGTTATTTAGTTCATTTTTCCCCCCCGTGGTCCAAAAATTTTTTCCCATTGAGTCTCTCCCCAGGCTCTAAGAGGCCCAGGTCCGACCGCCGTCTCCTACGGAAAATATTTTCACCGGGGCAAGAAAGGGAAAAAGGATGATCATGGGGTAAATCATCCCCAAAGGAGGGGAGAGGGTCCCGAGATAAGTTGGGGGTTGGGGGATACTTGGCCCTTTGGAGATTGTGTATTTGTAAATAAAATGTACATTTTGTGTTAATATTTTATATATTTTTGGATATTATTTTTTTAATGATAATTAGTTATTTTAGTATTTATTATCGATTACTAATTTATTCGACGTCCATATTAATTGAACCATAAAAATGCCAAATTTAAAATTAAAGATATTAAGTTTCCAAACTTTCTTGGACTTTAAAAACCTAAAATGACGATCCAAACATATATGTATACTTGATGAAAACCGATATTATTTAGTTAAAAAAAATATTAAGTTCATATAAAATCTTTATATTTCGGTTTTTAAAAGGATTTTGGGCAAAGTACAAAAAAAACTTAAAATAAAAGTTTTCAAACTTATTTCGGGGCACTTTACAACCCCTAAAACGAGATCCAAATGTATATGTATACCCCATGTAAAAACCGGAATTCTTTTATACTAAAAAAATAAAGTTCTATATAAAATATTTATATTTCGGGTTTTAAACGGGCTAACTTCGATCAAAATACGAAAAAACTTTTTTGGTTTATTTTAAAAAATAAAGGTGATGGGGGGGGGGGCGGGTTTTACCCCAAAAAGGGCAAAAAAAAAGGTAAAGACACTTTTCAGACCCCGGGTGGCTAATTTGTTCTTTTTTTTTGGGGGGTTTGTTTGGTTCCAAAAAATTTTTTTGGGGTTAAAAAAAATTCCGGACCCTTATTTAGGGATTAAACTAATATACCCCTACCTTATAATTGCACATAATAATTGCTTAAAAAAAGGTAACAACATGAAACACTTAAACCCGGGAATTAAAACACTTATTCTCGCTACACTTATGTAAGTTCTAGTTTAATAACGTAAAAAAGAAAAATACAGTTGTCCCACATTTCTAAGCTGTGATAAATTAAGGTTGTCGCAAATTTAAGTTCTAAAT
>NW_026718757.1:0-12601 GCF_029784015.1 Lycium ferocissimum | reverse complement strand
TTCATTAGAAACCTAGGGATCACTATAACTCTCCTTCATAACATCCTTAGGGTATCACTAACCCGATACTCGTAGTTTTCGTCCAACGAGCTAACTTGTAACATCGATTCCCTTAACAACTTTCTCACTTTACTCGGATGTCTTTGGAAATCTTAATTAGGACTACCAATTTCTCTTCCTTGCTTATCTAACCCTCGTATTCATCACGCCCTTCGTGAGTCTACTCGCTTGTACGCCAAGGGAAATTTTCCAAGGTGTAACACATGGCATCCGCCCCAAGGGGCACTCAGATGACAGATTACTTATTCCATGATGCACTCTCGGAAAGCGTTACACCGTACTCATATGGTCGGGCGGTAGTCCACCGTACCTATATGGTCGGGCGGTTATACACCGCACCTACACGGTCGGGCGGTCTACTTGCGGTATCTATATAGTACTCAAAAGGTAAAGCTAACTTGCATAATATAAATGTGGTAGACAAACGGAGATACGGATATATCACTCTCCTATGTTGTGTTTTATGTTCTCTATTATGATTTCGTGATATTTTTCATGCCTTACATACTCGGTACATTACTGTACCGACGCCCCTTTTATGGGCGCTCGTTTCATGCCGCGCGGTACACCCCGGACAAGTAAGAGCTATGGCCGGAGACGTTCCAAAGGAGTTGGTAGACTCCATTTGTACACAGAGTGCTTTGCCGAGTCTTTAATGCGATTATCGAAATTAGAGACTTTGCGGACGGGTTTTAGTGTGTCGGTTTTGAAAATGGCTCCACGAGCCGATGTGTTTTATTATACATTATGTTACGAGCCCTTATGTTTTTACGATTGTGTTTAAATCGAAAACGACAAAAGGTTTTGAAAGTTTTACTATGTATTTTATTTTTGTTTAATCTAAGAATCCAAAGAAAGTATGTATGTAACAAGAGTCGGCGGGTTCGCTCGGCTCCGAATATGGGGTCGGGTGCCCATCACACACTAGTAAGACCGGGGTGTGACAAAGTGGTATCGAGCCGAGGTCGGTCTAAGGGATGTACCGCAAAGTCGTGTCGGAGAGTCACATTTATGGGTGTGAAGCCGGCCACATTTATAAACAGGAGGCTGCGGGGCATCTAGGAATGGTTGACCTTCTTTCTGTCATTAGATCGTGCGATAGAGCCAAGTCATAGGAAATAAGATCCCTTATACTAATCGTTGGATTCCGCAGGCGCCCAGTATCGGCGGAAAAAGGCGAGGGATGATATGGAAGTCAAAAGAGGTGGCTTGGATGGATATATTTGTTCGTTATACGAACCGGGAGCCCAGGACAGAAAATAGTCGTACCCAGACGGAAAGTGAGCATCGAGGATTGAAAAGGGTAAAACGGTCATTGTAAAAGAAACGACGTATTACGAAAATATCTCGAAAGTTGTAAGGCTACGATTGGCCTCAGATCATGTGATAAAGGTCATATGAGGAAGCGGACGCGATTATATCAGTGTTAAGGCACCGAATTCCACCAAAGTTTCGGGGTTAAGCGTGCTCAGGTGGGAGCAATTTTAGGATGGGTGACCCCCTGTGAAATAAACCAAAAGTTCTACAAATTGAGATACAAGAGACAAATGAGAAGTTAAGAGTGACATAAGGGGAAATTAAAGTATATAGAATGGTTGGGAACCATACGGGGTCACATAAGACGAGATAGGTTAGAATGGTAAAGAGACAAAAAGTGCATCACAGCTCGGGAAAGTTGGATAGGCTTGAACGATGTTTGAAAGTATTTTGTGGGTTAGTGAATAATGCACATATATATATATACATATGAGTGTGTAGATATTCCATATGATTGTATCGGTGGACAAGGGAGTCCCAGCAACTGACGCTACGGTGAAAGGACATTAGTCAAGTAAGGGGATCGAAGCCCAAGTGGCAGCAAAGGTGAACGGTACAGGTGCTACAAGGAAAGCTATCATTGTTTTACTACGATTAAGACCTGAGAGTCTAATATGGTGATAATTGGAAAGGAAAGAGAGTGTGTTGATGGAAAGCAAAGAGACCAAAGTCTTGGAAGAAGGTGAAAGGTAAGAATTCTCGGTAAAGGAGGCTCAGAGAGAAATTACCGGCAAAAAAACGCGAGATTGTTTGGATACGAACTCAAAGTAGATCGTGAAAAAGGATAGAGTGCGAGAAAAGGAACCAGAAAGGAGTGTATGAGGTTAGAGGAGGAATAGTGACTAAGATAGGGGAATGTGAAGTAAGAAAAAGAGTGATTAAGCCTAGCGACGATGTAATAAGACTTTGACCTTGAAAGATATATGAAGGAATAAATGTATGGCTATACTAGTATGGTTACCATAGGCGTGGAAGAACTGTTATGAGAGGATGACCTAGGAAAGGACGAGATCTATGTGTTAGAAAGGAATAGTTCACGAGCTTTAGGACCCATATGAAGAAATAGCAAGAGAAGGAAGGTACTCGAACGCGGTTAGCATATAAGGAGCCCCCAAAAGGGGGGGAGACCATATTATATTGGGCCTAAAAAGGAATTGCAACACTATCAAGTGTCAGAAAAGGAAATCTATTAGCTTGGAATCAGAGTACAAAAATATGTCGGTGTGTCGCAAGAATACTTGGGAGAAAAGTAGAAACGAAATAACAATGAGTATACGAGGAGATAGACTTAGGGATAAAGGAAGTAGCCTATAGCTACAGATCGGATCGTTAAGTAAAGATCGCGTACCTAGATATGGTTTTCGTTAAGGTGTGGTGATGAACTGTAACAGGAAAGAGATGATCTGAGAAAGACAAGAGTAATATGTTGGTCCAGTAAACTAGGGAACCCATGACACCGAACAAAGACTCATGAAAAGGTTAAGGAGTTCGATTATAAGGAAAATGAGGTAAAGGATAAGAAAGGGGCATAAAGGAGAGAGCAGTTATAAAAGGAATCCTCCCGAAGTATTACGACGTCCATAAGGTCAGTTGAACATTCGAGGACGAATGTTCTAAAGGGGGAGAGGATGTTATAGCCCGTATTTCGTGCGCTCGTACATTTCGAAGAAGTCGTGGAATGTGGAAGGTGAGATCGTTTTCCAAAACTATTTTAATGCGCAAGTGGGTTATTAATGTCATCTAGGAATATTGTTGATATGGAATATTGAGAAAGGTTGAGGGCGAAAAAGGAAAATTCGCAAAATGGTTCATGGAAATATTTTAAAAAAGGCTAGGGGCAAAATGGTCATTTCACAAGAATTCAAGAGAGTTCCAAAAAGGGGCCATATTGTCCATGTGAAGAAAAAGAATGAAAAATGATGACCAAAATAAGTCATCTTTTATTTTAGAAAAAGTTCAAGAAAAGAAAAGAAAAATCTTGAAAAGTGTAGAGGAGGGCATGTGCCCCTCACATGACTTGGAAGATATATATATATATATATATATATATATATATATATATATATATATATATATATATATATATATATATATATATATATATATAAGGAGTCTTCATTTTAGTTCAAGAAAAAGAAAAGAAAGAAAGAAAGAGAGAGAGAGGGACGGCCAAAGAGAGGAGAAAAGAAAAAGAAAAAAAAAAAAAGAAGCCTTGAAGTATTGGATCAAAAATAATTTTCTTCAAGTATTTCCACTAATTTGAAGGTTCTCTACGACGTGGTATGAGCGTTGGAGCAAATAAAATGCCCTTTTGGAATATATCATAAGCCTAGCCAAAGTTGGAAAACCAAGTATAAAAGGTATGCATTCAATCTCTTTTAATTGTATTATAGATTATTCATGCATGTTGAAGTATGTAGAAACCAATGGAATTCATGAAATAGGATTGTTGTTGGTGTTGGCCGTGTGTGCAAGGTGGGCCGTGTGTATGCAATGTTGTGTAGGAAGAATGAATCAATTTTAGGTAGCATGTTGGTTGTTGTTGTAACGTATAGAAATGGATGAAAAATTTACAAAAAAAAATAAATGTTGCTAGTGTGGCCGAATGAGGTATGGATTGGCAAGTATGGTGACTTAATTCTATTTGATATTTTAGTATTGTTATTGCGGATTCTATGGTGAAAAATGTAGGTTTGGTGGTTGGGAATGAAGTTGTAATCGTTATCGGAATGTTGAAAAAGTTAATGCGACATTAGTTTGAATTCTTACATTGCATGAATGATGTTGATAATGAGTGGTTATTGATATGGTTTATGATTCTAGAACAAGAAAAATGTGCGAGTACTTCTTTGTTGAAGATTTCGGGTACCATTGAATCATTGTAAATATTGTAAGCATTGTTGGAATAATTGTTGGAATTGTTGCGAATAATGTTGGCCGAGTTCCATTCTCGGGTTTGTTGTTGAAATTGGCCGAGTTAGAATCTCGGGGATGGCGCATTTACAGGGAAAATGCTGCCGAAATTTCTGTAAACAAATGTTTATTCAAGATTGAATTCTTAAAAGCACTAATCAATATTTGGTAAATGTGACCATTTGTGTATTTTGGAGAGTTTGGGATTTGAATTTGGAGTAGCGCAAGAAGCAGAAAAGGTATGTAAGGCCTTCACCTTCCTTCTTTGGCATGTCTTAGACGTATTAGGTTTGGATATGGGCCTCGGGGACGATCCTATTCCTAGAAATCTAAGATTGAATTTGACCCTTTTTCATTCAGTAGAATTGAATTAGATGTTTCTTGAATAGTTGGAAGAATTACCTAAATATCTAGAAATTGCACAAATGAGACCCGACTACCTTAAACTCTCACAAGTGACGTCATAAAATGTAACGTACGTAAATTGTGTACGCCGCCTCATTAGACCCGAGGTGAGTCCATTGTTCCCGAATTTTCTTTATTGTTCCGTTTATCAAACGATAAGTGTTGTAACCGTTCTAATGAGAGTAATTCTATGATAACAATGGTAACGATGATGTTAAGGAAGAGAATATGTCTATGATGAGTATGACAAGAATGATTCCATGACTAAGAGTTTCAAGTTAAGGATTCAATATGAGTATGAAAGTATCAAACTAGATCTTGATCTCTAATTCTATTCCTTGGTTATGACCCTATTTTCTAAGGATTTCAAAGCACATGAACCGACGTCTATGATGTCCATGATTTCATTTCCTTTTTCTTTTAATGTTATTCTTCGTTGACGGTCTCGCCTCATAATACTAGTTCCTTCAAGGTGAGACATGATGACTATGATTATTCCATAATGCAATCGGAGGTTACCGACCTTACGTCACTCCGATAGAGTTGTAGCTTTCACTTGGGCTCTCATGCATGCTTTATAATTAAGTATGTTTTTTTATAACACCGTGCCTACATGGCCGGACAGTATCACACCGCGCCGTCCAATGGGCGGCCGGGCAGACACACCACTATAGTGGGCAGATTATACCCCGGATGCGGAGGCACCGGACGCGGGCTTATACACCGTTCCTATATGGACGGGCGATTATACACCGATCCTACGTGGTCGGGCGGTTTACTTACAGATATTTACATGTTTTTTTTAAAGCTAGCATGCATGCATCCGCCCCAAGGGGCACTCGGATAATGATTACTTCCTTATTCCATGGTCTACTCGGAAAGCGTTACCGCACCTATATGGTCGGGCGGTAGTCCACCGTACCTATATGGTCGAGCGATTATACACCGCACCTACACGGTCGGGCGCTCTACTTGCGTATCTATATAGTACTCCAAAAGGTAAAGCTACTTGCATAATATCTGTCATGGTAGACAAACGAGAGATACGGGTTATATCACTCTCCTATGTTGTGTTTTATGTTCTCTATTATGATTTCGTGATATTTTTCATGCCTTACATACTCGGTACATTACTCGTCGACGCCCCTTTTGTGGGCGCTGCGTTTCATGCCGCGCGGTACACCCGACAAGTAAGAGCTATGGCGGAGACGTTCCAGCGGAGTTGGTAGACTTCATTTGTACACGGAGTCTTTGCCGAGTTAGATTATATGTACTGTGCAGTTTGTTCGAAATTAGAGACTTTGCAGACAGAGTCGTGGGTTTAGTGTGTCAGTTTTTAAAATGGCTCCATGAGCCGATGTGTTTTATTATATATTATGTTACAGAGCCCTTATGTTTACAGATTGTGTTTAACTGGAAACGACAAAAGGTTTTGAAAGTTTTACTATGTATTTTATTTTTGTTTAATCTAAGAATCCAAAGAAAGTATGTATGTAACAAGAGTCAGCGGGTTCGCTCGGCTCCGAATATGGGGTCGGGTGCCCATCACACCCTAGTAAGATCGGGGTGTGACATAAGTAATGTCTCCACATCTTCAAAGCATGAATAACCGCGGCCAGCTCCAAATCGTGAGTAGGATAATTCTTTTCATGTTTTCTGAGCTGCCGGGAAGCATAAGCTATCACCGTCTTGCATCAACACACCCCAAACCAATACCGAGGCATCACAATAAATCACATACCCATACGGACCCTCGGGAAGAGTCGGGGCCGGAGACTGCGGTCAACTTCTCTTTCGAACTAGAAGCTACGCTCGCGAACATCGACCACTTTGGAACTTTGCTCCCTTCGAGTCGCCTTTGTCAAAGGCGAAATGGAAGCAAATATCTCCACAAATCTCCGATAATAACCAGCCAATCCCGAAAGCTACGCACCTGTCGGCGTCGTAGGTCTAGGCCAATTCTTGACGGCCTCAATCTTAGGTATCCACCGGACGCCATCGGCTAGATAATATGTCCCAGAAATGCCACTGAAGATAACCGAAATTCACATTTGGAAAACTTAGCATATAATCTCTGGTGCCGAAGTGTGCCAAGTACCGTCCTCAAATGGTGCATGTTCGCTTCGACCGAGAATAAACCGAATATCATCGATAAATACGATCACAAACATATCCAAGAACGGTCGAATACCCGATTCATCGGGTCCATAAATACTGGCAGGGCATTTGTCGAGCCAAAAGACATAACTACGAATTCATAGTGCCCGTATCGGGTCCCGAATGCTTTGTCTTAGGAATATCGACCTCTCGTACCGTGCACGATGATAGCGACCGCAGGTCTATCTTCGAGAAACACCTGGCACCCTGCAACTGATCAAACAAATCATCAATCCTGGGGAGGGGATATTTATTCTTGATGGTTACCTTATTCAACTGCCGATAATCAATGCACATCCGCAGCGAGCCGTCTTTCTTCCTCACAAATAATACCGGAGCTCCCCAGGGTGACGTACTAGGCCGAATGAAACCCTTCTCCAATAAATCTCTCAGCTGCTCTTTTAATTCTTTCAATTCTGCAGGTGCCATTCTGTACAGAGGAATAGAGATAGGCTGAGTATCTGTCACGATCCAACCCCGTAGGCCGTGACTGGTACCCGAGTTGGGCACCCAGACGTACCTATTGACCATGATCCACATACAAACAGGTTATGCGTATACAGAGTTCAACATCAGACTATAAGTGACATAATCAGATCGTATACTTACAAATAGTGACACATCGCCCCGTAGCTATCACAGATTCATATACATATATATACATTCCGCGGTCACAACATCCAGGGATAATGTCATACGTGAGCCGGTAAGGCCAACATCATACAGGGGCGTACAGAACACAGATCACACAAACACAATGAAACGGTAACTACCCATAACCCACACGTATATGTCTACAGACCTCTAAGGATCATAACAGAATCATATGACGGGACGGGGGCCCCGCCGTACCCATGAACAAACATATGTACGGATAATAGAGATGTCGGTACCAAAATGTATAGGCTCGGATCAAAGGAGCACTTGACGACGAACGGATATCCTGGGCGACGGACCTGCGAGCGTGTGCACCGTGCACTGCGCGGCATGAAACGCACCCCGAAGAAAGGGGGTCGATGAGAGAAATGTACTGAGTATACAAGGCATGAAATGAAAAATAGTAAACAGAGTCATAATCAAAGTCAGAAGTGCAGAAAGTAAATGCAATATTCAAAATGTTAAAATGCTTTCATAATATTAAAGTGCTTACTCGTAAAACATAAATCATGCATAAGGTTCTTAGAACTGTGGTCGCCCGCCCGTCGTTGGCGCCACAACACATCATACTCCAGAAGATTTTTATATCTCTAGTATCCCGTCTGACACATCATACATATACCACGGTACCGTGACCCATAGGGGCGCGGCGTACCGGACACATCATAACACCATTATCCACGGTTCCCGGCCAAAGGGGCTCGGCGAACCGGACATATCATACTCCGGAAATATAACATAGTGGGCACGATAACATCCGGCCCCGGGACTCGGTGAAGGAAGTGACAATATTGCACGAGCAGAGTCGTGAGAAACAATATGCAATTTTTTAAAACATTTCCAAAGTATAATGGAAGAATCAAAACAAGTTATCGTTTAAGAGTCAAAACTTAGTCATGTCAAATACCTTTCGGACGACTTTCGGAAACGTATCAAATGTCTTAAACGTATCACGGAATCGTAGGAACCGTATGTATGAAATCATAATCATAACTCATCAAATAGGTAGGAAATCCATATGCGGAGATCGAAATGGAATAGTATTAAATTTTTCCTAAAGATCATTAGGAATAGTATAAAAGAGCCGCGGGCCCCACGGACGGGTGTCGACCCCCATCCGGGCCCGACTACGAGAGTTAGGGGAAAGTTATGTCTTATGAGTTTATCTATTATGTTTTGGGGCGTTCCGAGCTCGTATGCAAAAGTTACGGACGTTTGAAGATCGGGATTCTTTTGTAGCAACAATTCTTTTTTTAAGGCTTTTGAAATTCAATCTTTCCAAACATAGGAGCCATAATTTAACTAAGTTGACTTGCGAACGTTAAAGTAAATAAAACTCATATGCTTGCGCGGATCATAGGAATGGAATCGCCTCGAGATCCGTAACTTATCATAACTTAATCGTAGCTAAGACATGCCAACGAAGAAAAGGGTAAGCCTTGCGTACCTTGCACCTTTCCAAGATAATCCAAGTTTACGTCGTGAACTTTTTAAGATCTACAACACGCCATTAAATACCAAACATTAGCTAAAAGCATTTAGAAACCCGGTTCCAAACGCACACCAAACTCTACAGAAATTTCGGCAGCACTTCCTCTATAAATACACCACCCCGAGAATTAAACTCGGTCAATTTCATCAACAACAATACCAACAAAACATTCTAATGACATCCACCATTGATTCAAAATGCATTCTAGCAAAGAACAACCTTCTTTTACATAATGCGACGATATTCACTTATATTCAATTCAACCGCATAAAATCAAACTAACATCAATATTCACACGTTCAATTACTCATCCGAAATCATTCAAACAATATTCAAGGACACTATGAACAATTCACACAATATTTCCAACAATCCAACCACACTACCACCTTACCCGAAATGCTCTCCAAACCCGAAAACAATACTAACATATTTTCTTCTTCCAAAACTCATAAACTACATCAATAATCTATGCGTTAACATTGTAATCATCCTAAATATAAAATTCACATAAGAGCTACATTGGCTTCCAAATCAGCCCACAATCATCACAACTTCAATTTGATTCATTAAACTTCATTTTACCTCATAGAATTCATAACGACGACGATCAAAATACTACATAACATGACTTCATTTCTTGCATAACAAACAGCCCCTATTTTCGGCCAACACCTACATACACATCCTCCATAGTTTCATTCATTTTCTACACATTACAACAACACCTAAACATGCTAAATACCATGAATTCACTACTCCTTCAATACAACACATCACACGGCCAACTACACATTCACACGGCTACAACTTGAACTTTCCTATTTTCATGAATTTCATCCATCTTTGCATGCTTCAACACACATAAACTATGCATAATATATAAAAGAAAAGATTAGAACATACCTTCTCCTTCCAACTTTTCCACACGGCTAGGAGTAGGTTTTGCGAGAATAAGCGTTTTGTTTGTTCCAACAACTATCCCACGTTAAAGAGCACCTTTCAATTGGTAGGAAAAATAGGAGAAATTATTTTTGGAATGAAGGTTCTTGATCTTCCTCTTTCTCTAGCTATGGCCAAATATGGCCTTGTCTTTCTCCTCCAATTCTTTCTTGAAATTTCTAGAGATAAAAGTGAGGAATTAAGATGACTTAGTCATCTTTTAATAACACACAATAGCCAACCATGTGGCCATGGCCCACTCCTTATGTGGCCGGCCACATGGCCATATTTTTCATGAAATAAAAACTTCCAAAAACTCACTTTTGGTCCCAAATTTTTCATAAGATATCTAACTTCCCACAATCCAATTTTTATCCCAAACTCCATAATATCTCATGCTAATAAAATCATACACAACTTAAGCTTTTAAAGAAAACAAAAATCTCTACTTCATCTCTCGGAATGGTCTTGTCCCCAACTTGTCGTAATTGACCCGAATTATCCCGACGTGCGAAATACGGGATATAACAGTATCTGGCAACAAATCAATAGCAAACTCTATCTCCCGCTCGGGAGGAAGACCTGGAAGCTCATCTGGGAATACATCTACAAATTCGTCAACCACTGGGACTGACTGAAGAGTCGGTGCCTCTGCCTCTAAATCATGAACACGGACCAGATGATAAATATATACCCCTTCGATCATTTTTCCTGGCCTTGAGGTATGAAATAAACTTACCCCTCGGCGATACGTATTACCACCGCCCACTCTATAACTGGTTCCCGAGAAGCGGAAACGAACTATCTTCTTTTGACAGTCAACAGTAGCATAACAAGAATCAAGCCAATCCATACCCATAATCACGTTGTACTCAGTCATATCTAACTCTACCAAATCGGCCTTAGTACAGCGGCCACAGATAATCACTGAACAATCTCTATAAATCGACGGGCGCAGAATGTAATCCCTACTAGTGTAGCTACCTCAAAGGCTCTATCGACTCGATTCTATCCCAATTTTATTAGCAACAAGTGGAGAAATATACGATAATGTAGAACCGGGATCAATCAATGCATACACGTCTCGAGAGAAAACCGATGTAACATACACGTGACGACATTAGGCGAAACCTCACCGGTCTGTCTGGCCCACTAATGCAAATATGCGGTTCGGGGCCCCCCTAAAACCCGAACTCCCCCCGACCCCCCGGGCCCTCCCCGGTCGGCGTACCTCGCCCCCCCGGGGCCTGGGGAAAAAGGGGCCCACGGGGGCCCGGTGGGGGTATTTGGCCCCCCCCCGGGCCGGGGGGTCTTTCGGGGGCCCCCCGACCGGGGAATGTCCAGGGGGGCCCGGCGGCTTGCTCCCCGGGGGTTTGTCCCCCCGGTAAGACAGGTGCGGGAGGCCCTTGGGCTGGGAACCCCTTGGTAAATTAGCTTCGGTTTGGGCTCGCGCCCAGAAAACCCTGGCCTGAATCCCCTGTGGCGTGGGGTGTGCCGTTTTTGAGGGAGGATATCGCTTGCTGGGGGTTTGCCTGCCCCCCGGGGGGTCCCCGGGGCGATCGGCCCTTTTGGGCCCCCCAATAAACTCTGGAAAGGGCCCCTTCTGCGCCCTCCTCTCCCGGGCGTGGGGCAAATGGGGCGATATCCATTTTGGTGACTGTCACCAAAGCGACTTAAAGCTTGACCCGACCCCCTTTACTGTCTGGGGGGGGCCCATCCTTGTACTATGCGGGCGCTTGGGCGGGGGAATCAAATATTTTTGTACCCCCAAACGCGGGGGGGCCCCGGGCCGGGCCCCGAGGAAATCGATTGCAGGCTGGGCCCCCCTGGGGGGGGCCGGAAAATGGGCAGAAAAAGCCTGGGAAAAACTCCCGGCCGGTGGGGGGCCCCTCGCCTCGGACAGCATCCACGACCCCGCCGTTTTTTTTACATCGTGAAAAGGATGGACGCCATCTCAACCGGCTCGCCCTCGGTAGCATAATACCCCGGGGGTGTTGCCGACTCGGATAAACTCGAAGGGTCCTCGGGCTTTGATTTTGAAAAACTCGGTCCCCCCAAAAAAGTAAAAAATCCGGGGCCTGTTGTCGCCCCTGTCCGACCCTTCCCAAAACTTCCCCGGGGAACCCCCCCGGGCCTTCCGGGGGTCGAAAACCCCGGAACTACCCGGGGGGTCCCGCCCTCCCCCCGGGGTTTTTGGGGTAGGGTCTTGGTCCGCGGGGAGCGGTAAACGCCCCCCTTCTCGGTGGCCTACAAATCCCCCGTTTTGGGCGGTGTGGCAAGGCCCGCGGGGCACAATCTACGGCTCATCGAGCACGGCCTAGTAGTCACCGGGCTGGGGTCCCCTTTTTTTGGGGCCCCTTGCCACGGGCGGGGGGCCCTTTCCTCGGAGGCATTTTGAAAAACGAACATTTGTCGAAAAAAGGAGTCTCCCCCGATAACACGGCTCTTCGCACGATCTAAATCGGAAAAAAAAAAGACAACTTTTTTTAAATCCCCGAAGCTTCGTTTATGGATGTGGTGCACAACACCCGGTAAAAAAGGCCCCTACATAGACACGTCGTGGACACCCCGGGGAAAAACCGGCTGGGGTCCCTTCTCTCGCGACCCGGGTAAAAGGGCGGCTAGTGCCGTCGGGCCCCCCGAAACCCCAAAAACCCT
>NW_026718756.1:0-12633 GCF_029784015.1 Lycium ferocissimum | reverse complement strand
CTACTTACCGGTTTGATAAAGGGTACATTTTTTGGAATTGAATGCTGTCAAGTATTAACAAAAGAACAAGGATTCAACCATTCACTTTGTTATTGAAACTCGCTGACAAGTTCCCGGTTGTGTGCTTATGTAATGATTTACATTTTAGATTGTAATTATTTTTTAACTTTCTTTCCAGGCTTCTAGCTCTACTTTCTGTTATTCTCATGTTGGAAATCTTACGGAAAATACTTTATTACGAACACGTGTAGGGGCTTTTCTTCATCACGAACACTTGTAGGAACTTCTTTTACACTTGAGGAAAATGCTTGATCACGAACAATTGTAGAGAATTCTTCGTAGCTTGAGGCATGCCAATGGCAATCGTCCTTAAGGATATTTCACCCGGTATGGGTGTATCCCCCAGGATTCAACAAGCTCTTCTAGTACAAAACTAGGAGCCAGAAACTAACAAAGATTTATCTTATACAAAACCCAAAGACTATAATATTGTAAGAAGTATTTCTCTTATTGTCTCTCAAAGGAAAAGGACTATAATATATATATATATATAGGCAACAAAAAGTCATACCCTCAAAATAACTGAGATACCCACCGTTTATAAGAATATACTAATGACCAAAATAGGCTAATAAAGAGCAAAGTCCAATGACCACAAAAAGGAGTAAATGTCAATAAAATAACACGGTCTGTTACAAAACAAAGCTAATAACATGCAGCTTTAAAGCCATTCAAGGCTATCATCAACTGCCAGAGACCATTCAAATTGATTTAATGTAGTAGCTATTAAGGCTCTTAAAATAGTCAAATACGTATATAATAAATCTGATCACAAAATAATAATTTTATCATTAGAGCTATTTAATGTATTAAATATTCGGTTATAACTTTGCTCAATTTGATTGCAAATAGAAGACCATTAAAGATAACATTTGTATTGCAAAATAATGACTCATCAATATAATATTAAAATCATGAATTTGGATATAAGTTTAAAACTTCTTTTTGAGATATTAAACTCATTTTTTCACAACAATCCCACATATCTCAAAAAGAATATTAAGTAATGAAATAAAAAGTTTTGATAGGTTTTCACATATCTCAAAAGGAAAAGAAGTAGAAAGAATATTTTGTCACGTTTCCACATATATGAGTACAATGCATCGAATCCGGTGTCGCGTAGACTATGAACCGCCTAGATAAAATAAGATTATACTTACGTAATAATTGGTGAAGTTTAGAACTTCTATGAACCAAGAATTCTTTTTGTAAGTCCAAAGTCTTATTCTATCACATTATACTTGCACAATCTTTGTCGTTATCGCGGTTTTGCGCTAAGAGGCGCGCGTGTCCCGGTATTCATGAGTGCTCTAGAAATCATTGCAATTTCATAGAAGCGGCACCACTCCACACTCATATAGTCCAATCATCAAGTGTATTCTCAGCAGCAATACACCACCTATAAAGGATATGAATTGGATTAAGAGTTTATAACTCACCTCACCCTTGCGTAAATGCACTATATTCACACACCATAGGAAGGGATATAATTTTATAGTACACACTTAATCAACTAATGACTTGTTATTACCCATATAAACCTAATTCATGGGATCTCCAATCACATAGGTTGGGTTACCATCATTGTTGATCTTCTCAAATTGACTTAAAAAACCATTCCCCTCGATGTTTCTTATAGTATGTGAATTGATCAGATTCACCTCCAACTTCACATAAATTACATAATTAATTTCATCTCACAAAGAAATTTCTTTTATCACATTATATCTCAAATAAATGTGTCTATTTTTGCCACGAAAATTTATTTTTCACTACAATTTGTTGCTTGGCAACCACAATGTATAAACACAAAAGATGTTGGTTTTATTCCAACTAGAATACTCACTAAGAGGTCTCTTAACCACTCAACCTCGTTACCAACCAACTCCAAAAGTTTACTATGTTTAGTACCATAATTAATTGTGGTACCTCTCATATATTCTTTTTTCCTTTCAAAATTGAGTAACATAACATTATTTGAACACCCCCACAATTTCAAATATTAAGAAATAACCTTTCCACAATTTGTAAGGGATTTTTCCAGTCCTGTTATATATCTCTTTTTATATGTAACACCCAAATTTATATGCTAAAATATCAAATATATTACTCATATTTCTAAGTAAATACATAGTATCATATGTGTTAAAATCCTTTAATGGCTACCCTAGTTATCAGATAGACTTTTCCACAGATGAATTTCAAGTTAACGTTAGAATGCTAATTAATCTGATATCAAATGACAGTTTCAATCATTAAAACCAACTAATAATTATTCAAGATATTGAATTCATTCAAACCACCTAATGTGTCAATTACATTTCACAAAACGGAGCCTGAAAACATGCTTAAAAAATAACCATCATACTAAAGACTCATATACAATATTAAAATAGTAAATTTAGACATGACTTTTAAGATATCAATTTTATTTAGGGATAAGGCACCATTACCCCCCTGAACTATACCCGAATTTGCTACGACACACCTTACCTTTCTCAGGGTCCTATTACCCCCCTAAACTTATTTAAAACGGAATAATTACCCCCCTAGAGTGACATACACTCTCATATGGGAGAGTGACATACACTCTCCTGCCACATGTGTATTTATTTGTTTTCTTCTTTTTTTTTTTTTTTTTTTTTTTCAGCTACGTGTCAATTTTTTTAAAATAAAAATAAAAACTGAATTTTCATTAAAAAAAAAGAGTTTTAAAACCCGTCTTTTTTTAATTTAAAATTTGATTTTTTTAAAACCCATTTAAAAAAAAAAAACATGGATTAAAAAACTGAATTTTCTTTTAAAAAAGGATTTTTAAACCCTTTTTAAAAAAAAAATTTTGAAAATTTGTTTTTTTTTTAAAAACCCGTTTTTGAAAAAAAAAAAAAAGAAAAACTGAAAAATGATTTTTTTTTTTTAATATGGAAAAAATGGATTTGTTAAAAATATGGAAAACTTGATTATTTTTTTAAAATGTTTTAAAAAATCTTGATTTTCATGATTTCATTTTCTTAGGACACTTTTATTTTTCAAATAAAAAAATCGGAAAAGTGTTTCTCTTGCCAAATGTGAAAAAAACAATTTTTATAAAATTTTGAAAAAATTAATTATTTTCTTAACATGTGAAAACCCTTTTTTTAAAACTAAATGTGGAAGACTAGATTTATTTTCAAATTTTAAGAAAATGCAGATTTTTAAGAAAAAAAAAAATTAAGTTTTCCTTTTTATATTTTCACTCTCTCAAAGAGAGTGAAACACACTCTCTTTGCCACATCGCTAGGGGGTAATTATTCCGTTTTAAATAAGTTTAGGGGGGGTAATAGGACCCAGTGGAAAGGTAAGGTGTGTTGTAGCAAATTCTAAGGTATAGTTCCTGGGGGTAATGGTGCCTTATCCTTTTATTTATTTGTCTATGTAAGAAAACTAACATATCCAAGTTTAACATGTCATAAATCATATGAATCACTAAACAACAAAGTACTAACATTTTATCTTGAAAGTTATCAAGCACACAAATCATAAATACGACTATCGCCCACAAGAACATTATTATTATTATTATTATTTTTTTTTTTATAGCACCTTATCAAACTCAAATATAATTTGTAAATTCACTTTTTCTAATAATCACATAAAAATCCATTTGGCTCACATATATATTAGGAACATATATCACCTCTGTTAATGCTAACGTTTTTCATACGTGAGTTTAAGAAGAACATTTTCCATTCAAATAATTTGATTAGTTCTAGAATCACTACCACAACTAAATCTTTCTTCTTCTTCAACTTGGGTGTAGAACACAAAATTATATGTTCGCACAAATATGCTTTGTAGCACCAAAGTCTAACACCCAATCTCTCACACTAGCCACTAAAAGATTCTCTTGAGAATGACCACAACAATTATATCATCCGCTTAGTCACACTTATTTTACTTAGCGGGATTATCATTTCTCCGAATCTTCTTTTACATTGAGAGATATAATGGCTTAGTTTGCCACACATGTAATTATAGTTATTATCACAGAATATTTTCTTATTGACTTTGTGTCAACTAACCACGTTTTCTTTTCTCCAAATATAAACATAAAATATTGTCATACCTTATTAGCCTTTCCAAGACATGCACATATAAAGTTCTCAGCCTCTTCTTGGTACTTCCCAAACACGGGTGCATGGTTACTGACATTTCCCTTGCCTTAGGAACTTAGCAGCAAGAGGCTGGCCAGCAGCAACATACTTGACGTCCCAGCCAAACTTGACGTCCCAGCCAAACTTGTCGTGGACCAACCGACTCCACCAAGTGCATCCCCATTGTCCCCCAAGTAGTTCAAGTAATATTTATCGCTAGATGCTTTATTAGAAATATTATAAGCCGTATTCTCCGTAAGAATAGAGTATAAAAATATCCTTAAGATTGTTGGAAATCTTACGGAAAATACTTTATTACGAACACGTGTAGGGACTTTTCTTCATCACGAACACTTGTAGGAACTTCTTTACACTTGAGGAAAATGCTTGATCACGAACAATTGTAGAGAATTCTTCGTAGCTTGAGGCATGCCAATGGCACTCGTCCCATGGATATTTCACCCGTATGGGTGTATCCCCCAGGACTCAACAAGCTCTTCTAGTACAAAACTAGGAGCCAGAAACTAACAAAGATTTATCTTATACAAAACCCAAAGACTATAATATTGTAAGAAGTATTTCTCTTATTGTCTCTCTCCAAAGGAAAAGGACTATAATATATATATATATATAGGCAACAAAAAGTCATACCCTCAAAATAACTGAGATACCCACCGTTTATAAGAATATACTAATGACCAAAATAGGCTAATAAAGAGCAAAGTCCAATGACCACAAAAAGGAGTAAATGTCAATAAAATAACAACGGGTCTGTTACAAAACAAAACTAATAACATGCAGCTTTAAAGCCATTCAAGGCTATCATCAACTGCCAGAGACCATTCAAATTGATTTAATGTAGTAGCTATTAAGGCTCTTAAAATAGTCAAATACGTATATAATAAATCTGATCACAAAATAATAATTTTATCATTAGAGCTATTTAATGTATTAAATATTCGGTTATAACTTTGCTCAATTTGATTGCAAATAGAAGACCATTAAAGATAACATTTGTATTGCAAAATAATGACTCATCAATGTAATATTAAAATCATGAATTTGGATATAAGTTTAAAACTTCTTTTTGAGATATTAAACTCATTTTTCACAACATCTCATTCCTCTATAAATAACCATGACATCAAGATCCTTTCAACTTTATTCAGAGGAGATAACAACGTTCATGCTTAATGCTGTTATTTTTTTCAAATTGTTGTGTATAAGTTTAGTTCTTCCTTCGCACATTATCAAGCCATTGGGCTCGTGGCCGGGCACGGCTCCAACCATCTAGTATATATTATATATACTCCACCCTTTTTGGCATTTTGGATAGGATGTTAACTGACCTCTTGTTTGTAAAATAGATGCAGATTCAATTGAAATCAAGAAAATTCGTGGAAAAGCCAGAAAAAAGGTCTTGAGAATGGAAGTAATCTATGAAAAAAAGATGATACAAGAGATCCCAATTGGTAAAAGAAGGTCACCTATGGAAATTCCATCAAAGAAAGCGCTATCAAACGAGTGGGGAATAATCCCTCGAAATTTTGTTTCTCTTCAAACAAGTGGAATGAACTCACAAGAGAGGAGAAAGCACAATGATTAGATATTGTATTTTTCAAGACAATCTCATTTTTGTCATAGGAGATATTAGTTCGTCATAAATTAACTACATTTGTGACAAAACATAGTCTTTGTTCCTAAATTGCATTCTGACCAATAATATAATTCATTTTTTTAACTACAGTTTCAATTTGTATTCTATTACAATTACTATTGTCACTAATCATGACAATTTATAGTGACAATTTTGTTTTGTCTGTACAAACAATATTTTTAGTGACGACATGGTAGGTTTTAACTACAAATTTATAAGTCATTTTTGTAAAAGCAAAGTTGTCACTAATTTATTAATTTAGGGACGAAATATGTTTTTAAACGTATATAAAAGGTCGTCTTTAGTGACGAAATTACTATTATTCAACTACGAAATACATATAACTTCGTAGACAATCGATGTCGTCACTAATTAAACTAAAACTTATGACAAAGTGATTTCGTCGAATAAATAATAGCCCTTTTAGTGATGAAATACACTATCAACTACAAATTTTTGTACTTTCTTTGACAAATGAGTTCGTCATAAATAATATGTATTTGGGGACGAAACAATATTTCGTAGTCAATACGTCTATATTTAGCGACGAAACACTAAGTTTTCTCTGTATATATTTAGCGACCCGCATTTAGGGACGAATGATTGACGATTTTCTTTTCGTCACCAAAGATTTTTAGTGACGAAATATGATGTTTAAGTGACAAAATAATTCGTCGCTGGTAATCAAATTTGTTGTAGTGATAGGATGATTGTGATTAAGGAAGAGTAAAGGAATAGGCAAAATTTACCTCTAAGAATGTCTCCAAAATATCTCCAAGAACTGTTCCCCAAAGCTCTAATTTCGAAATGGGAAATAATGAGGGTCTAAGGCTTATTTAAATCACACTTAATGAAAATACCTGACCCGGCACCGCCGACGGTAATGGGGCCGCTTACAAAGACCCATAGGACCGCCATGCTAGTCCGGCCAACACCACATGGCGCCCCACCGGCAACATACCGCAAATGTGCCGCTAGGACGACACCGGTGTCGCCATTTCGGGCACCCGTACCGAATTCCTACAATTTTTCTAAGTCCCAATCGAGATCCCGAGTCATTCCCGAGGCCATCTCGAAGCCACAAACCATACACGGACCCCACACAAAAATGCGCTACGAATGCGCTCGTGACCTCGGAATTTCCAAAGGAGGTCTTGTTGACGGTCAACCCCCAACGCCTTAGTTCCAATTTCCAACCCAAGTCCCAAAATGCCTCCAAGTACATTGGGAACCAAGCCAAATATACACAAAAGTCATAAGCAACCATCCGGATCTCTCGGAATCGACGGATTTCCGAAAAAGGTCCGTTTACCCAGAAGTCAACTTCGGGTCAAAAAAGTTGAATTACCAAAATATCCATTAAAATTTAAATGACATTTTTACCCCTTATCTAAACACTATTTCTATACTATTTTTACAACAAATAGTAAATTTACCTACCAATAAATGACAAATGAATCAATTAAATAATGAATAAATAAATTAACTGGCAAGTTCCATGTAGATTGTCAAAGCACTTATTGTAGTCTGCTCACTTTCGTCTAAACTTTGATATCTTTTTCCAATTTAAAAATCCTAAAAGCCACCTTTTTAATTACATTCTCTTAATACACCAATAAAGTTTTAGAATCAAAATAAAAGAGGACGAATTGAAATGCTTTTCAGCTAAAAGAAAAAATCCAAACAGGCACGTCTTCATGTATTTATTTTTAAAAACCCCTTCTCTTCCGCTTCTTTATCCCACATTAATATTCTATGCATGTGCTTATAAATCCTCCATTAATTATGTCTATAACTCCCCTTTCTCCCACATTAACATTCTATTTATGTGCTTATAAGTCGTCCATCAGTTACGTCTGTAACTCCCAAATTATTTAATGTGTGACATTATGATACCCTTTGTATTACCAATCTATATATATATATCTATATATCTCTATATATATATAATTTCAGGACATAGTCCCGGTGACGTAGCACACCTCAAAAGCTTCGAAAGGCATTTATCTTTTTTGTCATTTTTTTGCCCTTTTCTTTAGTTTTTATAACTATTAATTTATAAATTCCCATTCCCATCCTTCCTTAAGAATGAAACGTTGTCTTAACTTACATTATGGAACAGTCACAACGTTTAGACTAATTGTGATATTTAATTTAAAGTTTTAAAAGTGCTGTAACCATCACTGACGCAATAGAATGCTCACTTTTGTTTACTCTCTTAGTTTGGAGCTTCTTAACCACATGAAATCTTCCCTGCCAAGGTTGCTATGGAGTGCGTCGTTATGGCATACGGTAAAATTCTCTCCAAATTTATAATTTAAGTTGTACAATTTTCATTCTTTGTTTTGTATATTAAGATTCTGAAATTATTTCATGAGATACCGAAATTTTTCCCATAGAGGTAAGTACCTTTATCTTTGAATATTCTGAAATAAGTTAGAGTGTTCTTCAAATTTTGGGTTCCCAAAATTACTTGATTCTGAAATTATTCATGAGATACTGAATTTGTAAAAAAAGTTAAAGTACTTTCATCTTTGAATATCTTGAAATAATTTGGAGTCTTCAACTTCGGATTTTGGGTACCCAAGAGAAATGTACAAAGATCCTTTCTACTTTTAGTCTTAGTTAAATGATTTGACTTTCATTTTCATGTTGTAGACTTTATCGAAAAGGTTATCTATAATTTTGTTTATGAACGAGTAAGTTTCTCTTGCAAACAGAAAAATATTTCGTAAAAGCCGTAGACAACGGAGAGGCTGGAGCTTTTAACAGCCTAGGGTCATGTAACTTAAAAGTTGTGCCAAGAAATACAAACTTCAATTAGCCATTTAAAAGGTAATTAACCGGGCATTAAATATATATATATATATATATATATATATATATATATATATATATATATATTATAAATTGTTTTAAGTTGACAGGTAATGTGATAATTTTAAAAAAAATAACATGTAATAGGCTATATGATATTCATAGAGCAAATTTTTCTACACTATATTATCGTATAACTTAAATTTGAATAAAAGAAGTAGGAAACATCACTTATTACATCACTAATTTACTTTAATAATATTCTGGTTTAAAACTAGAGAATTATTTGAATATTAGTTCTTTAGTGTGAGGTAGTAAAAGCCTGAGAAGGGGTAATTAGTTAATAAACATCATTCTCAACCGCCAACTATGTTGTAGTTTGTTTGGTAACTTAGGTAGATAAGATTTCTGTTTGTGCTTATAGCTAATTATATTTTAGAAGGGATTCAATGCAAAGAATTTAGAAGAGTCAGAGTCTTATCTTAGTCTGAGAGAAAAAGAAAAAGAAAATTGTTAGATTAGATGGTATTTTTTTTATTTTTTTTAGGTTTTAAAAAAAAATAGTTGTTGTCCCTTCTATTCTGTTGTCCCTTCTATTCTAAGTTTAATTTATTGACTAATGCTTTCATAATTTTGAAAAGTTCTATATACACAATAGGAGAAGAGTAGGGGTGTTCACGGTTTGGTTAAAAATCGATCCAACCTGAAAATCAAAACCAAACCAATTAAATAAATCGATTTTTACTTGGGTTAGGTTTAGTTTGGTTTTGAATTTTTAAAAACCGATATTATTTTGTTTGGTTTTGGTTTTACTAAAAGCAAATCGAACCGAACCGACAAATTTATACATAATTTTTCTAATTATATATATACAATATATTAATTTTTATAAATACTTTTAAATAATTTATATACATTTTAAGCAAAATTTTATTTATCTGAATAGGCTAATGAACTTTATATCTTAAGCCGATTTTAAAAAAGAAATTCATGAATTCAAACTTATTTATTCAAAGAAAACAACTAATTGAGATTTACCTAGATTAATTTTTTGTATTTCTTATAAACTTTATTCACTTAATTAGAATCATAAATCCTAAAACATTTTCTCCATAATGTAAGAAACTATAGCTACCACAATAAAAAGGTAATAACGGATTATAAGTTGGAAAATGATAGAAAATTTTCTCCTAATTGTAGGAAAAAAACATGAAAGAGAGAAATACTGTTAATTTTCTTGAAAACGACCCAAACCGATGGATATGTATTATATTTGGTTTGGTTTGGTTTTAATAATTTTAAATACCAACTAGATTGGTTTGGTTTTGATTTTAACCCAAAACCAACCCATGAACACCCCTAGAGAAGAGCATAGTAATCAACTGTTGGACAATAATCATTCTTTTTTACTTTTGAACTTAACTGTATAACATTTTGTTGATGTGCTTAATTTAAGTTTATTATTAATTGACATTTTATAATTATCAAATGTTATGTGAATACTTACTAATTTTTCTTCCTTTAACTTCAGTTATTATATCGAACGTAATAATAGCATGCTTTAAATAAGTTTACAATTGATAATACTTTAATTTTTTCCATGTAATAAGCAACTTTGATTTTTTTATTGGTAATAGATCTTGGAATTTCTTAATGATAAAACTTAAATATACTATGATAAAACTTAAATATACTTTATTGATATATAATTATATATAATAAACTAGACATTATACAGATGTATGCAAATAATATGAATTACTCCAAAAATATGAAGTTATTCAATCAAATGAGCAAATGCTTATATGTTTTTTTCTTATTGTTGAGCAGTTATTTGATTGCAGATAAGCTTTGCCAAGATTAGTTGGTCCCGACATAATTACAAATAAATTGAGCCGAGAAGTTCACCTTTTCCTTGGTATTATTCCAATATTCACTTAACTTCGAGGAGTTTTCAGTTCCAAAAGCAAAATATTCTTTTTTGTTAACTATATTCATGTCTCATGAAAGTATTTGTAGATGTGGTTTTTACTCATGTCCTCGCAATTCACCCGTCTCTTTTTCTATCAGAATAATAATAATTATGTTGAAGCATGTATTTTCTAAATTAATGCTAGAGCTTTGTTTTGGGAGAGTAAATCAATGTTGTTTACTATGTGCAATCTACCTTCTTTTTCTTAGTACTCTGCCTTTGTATTTTGCTTTATATTCTTATTTTTTGTTCTTTTTGCATTTTGTAATTCGCCAGAGAATCGAACTAATATCGTAGTTCAAATAATGACTTGAAGGGTGAAGATTATTGGAAGAAGATTGTGGCTAGCAATTTCTGTCAAGATAATCATTGACTTAATTTCGCCCAAGATTCTTTTGTAAGTATCATTTATTAATGGGTCTGACTTATTTAAACTTATCATTAATCTTAATCGGTGATGATTTTAACAAACATTCACATCATGAAATTCTTCAAAATGAGTATATTGTACCCATAAAATTATCAATTTATACTTTTCGTATACAAAACATAGAAAAAGCGATGATTAATTATTCATGAAAGATCAATCAATATTGAGAAAACAATTATATCAATAAACAAATTTTACGCATCCAAAAATATGTAAAAGACAATTGATCGAACATCTAGACTTTTTTTAATTCATTATATATTTACCGTTCTTAAGATATATAACAATGCCAAATCATCTAAATTTTGTTGAGATGTTCTTAATGTCTTTAGTTTTACCAAAATTTACCTTAAGTTTAATAAGGCTATTTATGACCGCGTGAAGCGCGGGTTCCACATAAATAAGTTTAGTAGGTATAGTAGATATGTAATGATCTAGCAGCTATTACTTTTTTATATTGGAGAATGTGGAATTTGTTTTAAGAGGGAAAAAGTAAAAGAAGAATATAAAACTTTTTTTTTACTCCTATTGGAGAATGTAGAATTTGCTTTTAGAGGGAAAAATAAAAGAAGAATTTAGAACTTTTTTTATATTGAATGTCGAATTTGCTTTTAGAGCGAAAAAGTAAAAGAAGAAACGTTTTTATATTGGAGAATCAAGAATGTGGAATTTGCCTTTAAAGGGAAAAGGTAAAAGAAAAAATTAAAGTAGTCAAAGCATACAATTGTCATGAATAAGAATTAGTGACATTCTCATGCCGTAACAAATTTTCTATCACAAATACTCATTTGCATTACTATAACAAATTTCTTTACTTTTTTTGCAGCACCACTTATTTGCTATTGATCTTTCAATTGATTTTGAAGATTGCTTGTTATTACTAGGAGAAATGATTTTTTAGCCCTTTACAAAGATTAAAGTGAACAACCAAGTCATTGGATTGTCTAACTATTTGGTCATAAAAGGTGAATGAGTGATATAATTCTGGAGTTTAGCTTTAACAAAGTGAAAATTTCCTTCAAGATTAGTTTATATTTTCGCATTAGGTATAATTTTCTCAAAAATCAAAATATTATCAAGTGTTTGGCTTAGCGTAGAAAGTGCTAATTCCATACTTGTTTAAGTCGCCTAGTATATTGTTCCCTGTGGGATCGACCCCGACTCATAGTTGGGTAAATTATATTGCATACGACCGTGTACACTTTCTCTTTGAGGAGTGGATTTGGACGTTATCATATATGTTTTGTCGTGTTGTCTCCACTATCTGGGCATCTAATCCTGGACAACCTGCTAGAATGCTTTTTAATGTAGACTCTATTCTGCCTCATATAAGTAAAGAATCAAATAATTCCCGACAATCGTGTCTTATACTGTCTATGCAAAGATGCATCGCTCAGCAATCTATCAAGACTATCTCTGTTGACGCTGAGTAGGTGTCTTATTCAAAAATATTTCCCAGAAAATTACTGAGCTAAAAAGCCAAAGAATCTAATACCTCAATTACTTGATAGCTTTACCATTACCTCAACTCTTATCATCAATACCATCTTTATCGTATATTTCA
>NW_026718755.1:0-12085 GCF_029784015.1 Lycium ferocissimum | reverse complement strand
GTCAGGGTCCCGGGGGCAATACGCGATGCGGGAGCGCTCGCGGTCCGAGGTCCCCGGGGAACAGAGTTCTTTAACGTTGGGCCGATGTGGATTTGATATGATATGCTACGGCGTCTAGATAAATAAGTATTACGAAATTTCGTATATCTGTGTGACTTGCGACATTCGGTACGTCTACACGATACGTGTACTATTCGATATGATTTGTGTCGAAGGAGCATTACGGCACCACTGTGTTTTCGATTCTTCTTCTAACATATAACATAGGAATACGGACTTGTGTCGGAGAAGTAAGTAATTTAATACGTGGCTTTGGTATATACGTTTCGTGTCCAGATAAACAAGTATTTTGGTATTACGGATAGTGTACTATACGCTTATCTTTTTTTGTTACGGTTATGATCATTTTACGTATTTTATGCCTTCTATATCCCCCGATCCTGTCTACGATTACGTCCGTTGATCCTACTTGTACCTACGGTTACGTTTAAAATTAAATACATCACGATTTTGCACTTCGAGTACGATTATGGTCTGTCGACATATTTCTATGCCTATGCATGCTTTTGATTTGCACTATTTATGATCGAAAGTAAGCGTTTGATACTTTCTGGATAAGATACGTATTTTACCGTACTTCGACTCAGACCACGATTACGTATACCAATCTCCTGCACCTCTGGTCATAATAAGGCTCTGTCCGATATACTCCTGCACGTTTGATTTCGATCATGATTTGTTAGTTGCATTCCCGACATTTGTGTTGGTTTATGATTTTGTTGTACTATTTACGCTTTACATACTCGGTACATATTCCGTCATGACTGTGTTCGGGGTTTACACGTTTAATGCCACGCGGTACTCCCGAGTGAGCCGAGATTATTACGAGAAGATGTTCCGACAAAGATGGCAAGCTCCGTTCTTCGGAGGGCTTCCGCCGTCGAGAGTTTGTTTGTTATGAGTTACCGGGAGTTATGTTAGAGACTTTGCGAGCGTCGTGGGTGTGTTTGTCAGTTGGTATGCGGCTCCGTCAGCCGATATGTCAGTCCGTATTTATGTAATGAAATTTTGTATGATTACGAGTTTGTTTGACTCGGAGGCTACGAAAAAAAAAAATGTTTTTCTGACGCATTTGCTATGTATTTTATTTTATTTGATTTAAATAGTTTGACAGGATCTTATGTGTGTGGCAAGAGTCTGAGGGTTCGCTCGGCCCTAAATAAGGGTCGGGTGCCCATCACGTCCCTTGGAAATTGGGGCGTGACACATGCATAGTCATAATAACACGCCACAATTACCTCGAAAACGGAGAAGCCCTTCCAAAAGATGACTTAGAGATAAAACGGATTTGCACTTCTGAAAGGATATTCTACGAACTCCAGGGCCAATGTTATAAAATGGCAAGTGGAAAAGAGCATTTAGGAGTAAAGGAACTCAAAACCCCTGAGGATGGAAGTAAGAAGGGTACACTAACGGATTGGTTGAAGGAAGTCAAGCAATCACCAAGAACAGGAGAGAGGATAATAAGTTAACAAAGCTGACTAGGAGGCAATATATCAGTGACAGGGGATAAGAACCTCTGTAAAGAGTATAGAGATTCGATCATAAAGGAAGTAATAATGCACGGGGAATATCTATAAATATGAACTAGCCATAGCGGCAAAAAAGAAAGATGAAGGCTTGACCAAAAGAAGAAGGGAAAGAGTGTACTTTGTAAGGATTTCATTCTAAGAACAAGAAGCGGCAGGACACTGGAAGAACTACGATGCATAGTTGTGATGCAGACAAGTGGTTAAGGAGAGTTACGGGACAAATGAGCTACGAAAATAAAAGGATATGGAATATTAACTTTAACAGTATAATATAGACGACAATCGAAATTGGGAACCCAGAGCAAGAAGAATTTTAAGGGTGTTAAGGAGCGCGGTACAATCGGATATTCCCTAAAGAGCCTAATGAGTTCTGTTGTCCCTATTAATTCATTAGTCCAAGGAATTACTAGTCATAAAGGGTAGAAGTGGAGAGACAATAAAGGAGGCACTTATAGTGAATCTGAGATGTATGAGCATTTGATTTGATACCAGATCTCATCTAGTAGAAAGGAAAATAGGCCAAACCATGCGATGAAAGGAATTCCGGCATTATAAAGAACCGAGAAGTGGAAGGATCGTTAAGGTCGACCAGATGATTATCAAATTTGATTACTATTTAAAGGTTACTGGTGTATAAGAACCTCCTTAAAAGGAGGGGAAGAGCAGAGTTAGTCCTGAGATGAATTATGACATTCTCGAGATTCCAAAGAAAGAAATGTATTAGTTTGAAGAAGCCAAAGTTTGAAATGTACTGATATGTCAAGAATATATCAGAAAAAAGTAGAAACAGATTGGAAATAAGTATATTATGGGGTAGGTATGGGAAAGAAAGTATGATAGGAAAGTAAGGGGATTAACAAGTCAAACAAAATGATTCTCATTGACGTGAGATATGATGTTTCATTCAAATCGTTCGTACCGGATAAATTGGACCAGATCTAAATACACAGTGATATATTTTGAAGGGTAACAAGGATAAGCAAGGTTTACAAGCCATCCAAAAAAAAAATGAAAAAAAAAGAGTGAAATGAATACAAAGGACAATAGGGTTACAGTGAAAGGGAATCTTAGTGCCAGAAGAAGTGAGAATCTTAACAAAAAGGATAATTATAGGCAGTGCGGCGATCTCCAAAGAGAAGGAAGGTAGTGTGCTTATGGGTAGCAAGATAGCGATGTCAGGGATTAGAGAGCATTTCATAAGTCGCCAGCGATGTCAAATACGAGAGCATGCATTATAGAACTATATGAATAATCGTCGTAAGGAATTGCCCAACAACATGGTGTAAGGGCAACGCAGGAAAGACAACGAGGAATAAAGGCTAATTAAGTGATCACGGATATAAGGGGGATCAAGAATAAGTAGACTCGTGTTGGAAAAAATTTGTGATAAAATAAGAGTCTACCTTAGTCTCATACTTATAGATCTACATTGCAAACTTTGAGGAGAAGGAAGTAAAGGAAAAGTTCCAATATGAGTTATATTTTGAGTCGTGAATTAGTTTGAACTATGATTATTAGCTTATCATAAGTGTAACCCGGCTATGAGGAATAATAAAGATGGTGAGGGAACGTTGTGTATGTATGTATTTAAGAAATTATGTGAAGGTTGTTATAGTTAATCTTGGAAAGGAATTGGAATGGATAGTTGAGGTAAACAACCGTCAACAGTAGGGATTCGTCGGCAATAAAAATACTATTGTGAAAGTAACTGTGATGAGATTGGGAGAAATCAAGGGGTCTGATCAATAGACCACAAAGAGATGATGTGGTGCGTATGCAAGATCGACGAGTATGAAAAGGGATGGCCCAAATTAGTACCAAAGAAGTAAGCAAAGGAAGATGCCATAGTTGAATAAGAGAATTGTCTATCAGCAAGTAAGAAGAGATACTTACAAGTCAACGGGTAGCCGTAGCAGTTGCGGACTAGAATCACCTTAATGGAAGGAGAATGATAACCAAGTATTAGTTGATCCCGGATTGCATGCATAAGAACAGAAGGTTATGGAAATGGAAAGGTTCAATAAATAGTTAAGAGAGAATGAGAAGAGGCTAACCAACTTATATTCTAAAGATAAGGCGATTGGAGTCCAGGAGAAGGACAATCACTTCCAGAAATCAAAGAAAACATAACGTGGATTTTCAATTACTACATTCGAGGATGAATCTTTTAAGGGGGGAAGGATGTTACACCCCGTAGTTCTGTATGTTGAAATCCGTAAGTGTTGGTCGCTTCAAGTATGGACTTTGGAGTTGCCTTCAAGGGTATATATGATTGCATGCGTTTATCCTATGGGTATGAAGGTTTAGTTCATATAATAAGCTATGGGAAGATTGGAAAGCAAGTGAATTAATAAGAACCAAGCTTGTTGGACTTTGGAGAAAATATGAGGGGCAATTTTGACCCTACTTGAGGAGAGGATATCTTTTAGTATACGATGAGTTTTGAGGCAAAGTAAAAGCCTAAAGTGAATTTCATGAAGGCTAGTTTCCAACGCAATAAATCGCTCATCGATACGGTATCGGAATATCGAGATATGGGCGTTACAAGTCGCGCTGGCAGGATAGGAAAATGGTATGTGCGAACGCTCCAGGGAGTGGTGCGAACGTGTAGAGGACCAAGGGCCAACTCAACGCGAACGCGCCACTAGTGGGCGCAAACACGCTAAGCACTTTTTAGGTAGGTGCAACCCGAGCCTAAAATGTTATAAAAAGGGGTTACTCCCTTATTTTCTTCAAAACCACCCCTGAAAATCTCTCCAAATTTCTGGAATCTTCCACCAACTTTCACACACCAAATTTTAATGCAAATCGAGTATAATCCCCAGATTCTGGTCCAGACAGCGTATAGTTGCGATTATAAAATCGTATAGCGATGAGTTCTGGCTCAAATTCAAAGTGAAAAGTGAAGATATTGCAATACTAGAGGGAGTAAGGTATGAATCTCTCCTTATTAATATTAGTTTTAGTTTAGTTCCGAAGGAAAAGCTATTAAATAGTCGTACTACAAGTTGTTTAGTTTAAAAATTTGGAAAACATCGTGTGGGATGTTTTATGAAACATAAATAGTGTTGGTGATGATGTTGTTGATGTTGGCACTGTTGTTGTTGTTGTTGGTTGTTGAATTGTGATTTCGGGCTAGGCATATAAAAAGGGGAGATGCTGCTCGAATTTCGGCAGATTCTAAATGGAATTAAATTAAGGATTTGAGATGGGCGTATGACTTTGAGCCTAACTATAGTACGAATGGTCTATATGTAGATTTACGAGCATGGAAGGATAAACGTTGAATCGCCAAGGAGACTGAAAGGTATGTTAAGGGTAGTCCCTTTCTTTCTAAAGGCATGACTCGTATGTTACGATTCCATATATGTCTTCCATAACACCCTTGTTCTCGAAAAGCTAGAAGTTCATGATTCTCAAGGTTTTTGTGATATTAAAGACAAGATGTTTTCTATAAGGACCATGATGACAATGATGGCTTCTTTCTTGTGAATCATACATGTCATCCATAATATCCTTATTTCCAAAAGCTAAAGATTCATGATTCTTAAAGTTTCTTATGACGCTAAAGAAGATTATGTTTTCATGATGGAAATGATAATGATGATGATGATCCCGTTCCTAGAAGTCTCAAAGTTTATGATTTTAAATGCTATGATGAGATTGTTGAGCTTATTTCATGATTTTCTTGATTTTATTCATTGTTGTTGATCTCACCTTATAGTCATTGTTCCTTCAAGGTGAGATATAGCGATGATGATTGCTCCATAACATAATCGGAGGTTACCAACCTTATGTCACTCCGATAGAGTCGTAGCTTTTATTTAGGCTCTCATGCATGCCACCTGATCAGTTGGTATATTTTGACATTGTCCCGGACGCGGGATGCCCAGACGTGGGATATATGGGCATGGATCGGGCTGCACGTTCCGCAGCAATATAATATAAATGGATCGAGCTCCACGTTTGGCAGCAATATAATATATATGGATCGGGCTGCACGTTCCACAGCAATATAATATATTTATGGATCGGGCTGCACGTTCCGTAGCACTATTATGATATTTTTATATGAGAAATGTTTTCTTTGAAAGCTAAGCATGCATGATATCCGCCTTATGAGGCAATCAAATGTACAGGTCATCTCTTTATCGCATGTTATGTTCCATACTTCTTGTTATGTTGTTATGCATGCCTTACATACTCAGTACACTATTCGTACTGACATCCTTTCTTGTGGACACTGCGTTCATGCCCGTAGGATCAGGTAGCCCGCCAGACGATCCAGACCAGTAGGATCTCCCCTCAACTGTAATCGGTGCGCTCCATTGGTCCGGAGCTATAGCCCTTTTTGGTATGCTATCTTGATACGTAGATATATGGGCATGACAGGGGCTTTGTCCTGTCTTTTCTACAGTTTATATTCCATAGAGGTCTGTAGACAATTGTCTATAGAAGGAGTGTCGTGTAGCTATGTCAGCTATTATTCTGTTGTACAGCATATGTAGTGGCCTAGTCGGCCTACACTGTCATCCTTTGCACGTATGCCTATAATATATCCATGTGTATAGTTTATGAGTTTTCGAGGTAGAGTTTAGTGCATAAATTTTACAGCAGATGCTATCACTCAGATATAAGTCAGCAATGGGCCACCAGGTTATTCAGCATATGGCAAGTACAAGTTTAGGGGTGCTTGGTCAGTAATGGTCGGGCACTCGTCACGGCCTATTGGTTTGGGGTCATGACGGAATTAATTGTGGGTTAATAGAGAGAAGGTCGTGGGTTAATAGGTGAAGAAGTTGGAAAGGGAGAAGAGGAAAAGGAGCGGGTGTTGAGGGATTTAAACCCTCTGCTCGTCATTTTTTTTATATTTCATAAATATATTTTTTTATACACAATACTTACCTGGGTAATTCGATGGATAATCTTTGTACATCGACGGTACTGTCGAACGTCGACAGCTAATTGAATTGCATGTTCAGAGAGTTGAAATTGCCAACTCTCTGAACTGAAGCTCGGTATACCGTACACGCACATCGACGGTTCGTCAACACTATTGACGGTCTGTCAATTTGCACTGAGTTCCTGAATTCAGTTCCTGCACACTTAACACCCGTCAAATAACCCAGCTACATTACTGAAAACAAAATAAACACACCAAGAAAAATACAAAAATCTAAACTTGAGTTGCCTCCCAAGAAGCGCTTGATTTAACATCACGGCACGACGGTGGTACCGTTTTATTTCGGATCAGGATTCTTTGGGTCAACATTCATTCCTAGATGCTTCAACCGGTACCGATCAACAATTCTATCCCCATCAATGCAACCATAGTTGTGCTTCACCCTCTGCCTGTTCACCTTAAATGTCCGAGTTCCATCTCCGGACTTCTATTCAATCACCCCATGGGGTAAAACAAACCTCAAAAGGATCGGACCACCTTGATTTTAATTTTCACGGTAGCAGCTTCAATATAGAATTAAACAGCAGGACAGGATCACCCTTGTAGAATTCCCGCTTCAGGATTTTCTTGTCATGATACTGCTTCATCCTCTCTTTATACAATGCTGCACTTTCAGGCGAAACTCATCCATCTCATTAAGTTGAAACAACCGGAGCTTAGTTTCCTCTTCGCAGTCCATGTTTAACATCTTCAATGCCCACATGGCCTTGTGCTTCAGTTCGACAGGCAGGTGGCAAGCTTTTCCAAAAACTAGCTTGAAAGGCGAAGTCCCAATTGGAGTCTTGAAAACAGTCCAGTAAGCCCATATAGCATCATCGAGCTTACGGGCCCAATCAGTTCTGTTTGTATTCACCATTTTAGCTAAAATACTCTTGATCTCCCGATTGGAGACTTCAACTTGCCCGCTTGTCTGAGGATGATACGATGTTGTCACCCTATATTTGACACCATACTTCTCCATCAATCTCGCGAAGGCTCTATTGCAGAAGTGAGAACCACCATCACTGATTATAGCCCTCGGGGTACCAAATCGAGTAAATATATTTTTCTTTAGGAACACCATGACACTCTTGGCTTCATTATTAGGTAAAGTCACCGCTTCTATCCATTTAGATACATAATCCACAAGAACAAGATATCTTCATGCCACTCACAAAAGGCCCCATAAAATCAATACCCCGGACATCGAACACCTCCACTTCCATTACAAAGTTCATAGGCATCTCTTGCCTCCTACTTATACTCCCTTGTGTCTGACACTGATCACAAGACCGCACCAACAGATTTGTTTCATGAAAGAGAGTGAGCCAATAGTAACCACATTCAAGAACTTTAGCAGCAATCCTGTTATCACTATGATGACCCCCAATCGGAGAGTCGTGGCATACCTTTAGAATCACCATCACTTCACTCTCGGGAACACAATGCCGAATGATGTTATCAGTGCATGTTCTGAACAAGTATGGCTCATCCACTATTATTGACGAGAATCTCGCAAAAACTTCTTCTTTTGGTAGAACTTGATCTCCTCTGAAATTATGCTTGTTACCAAATAGTTGGCAATGTCTGCATACCATGGTGCCACCTTCATTAACACTGCCAATACCTATTTATCTGGAAACGCGTCATCAATATCTAGCTTATCTGAAGGTCTCCCGGCTTCTTTAAGCCGGGAGAGATGGTCAGCAACCTGATTCTAAGTTCCCTTGCGGTCTTTCGCCTCGAAACCAAACTCATGCAACAACAGCACCCATCTGATCAGTCGCGGCTTAGCTTCCTTCTTTGCCATTAGGTACCTCAATGCAGCATGATCTGTGTACACCAAAATTTTGGACCCCAACAGATAAGCTCAAAATTTTACAAAAGCAAAGACTATAGCAAGCAGCTCTTGCTCAGTCACCGTGTAATTCATCTATGCCGCATTCAATGTTCTAGTGGCATAATAGATAAGGTGCATGATTTTATATATCTGGCCAAGCACAACGCCTATAGCAAAACCTCTCACATCATACATCAACTCGAATGGCAGAGACCAGTATGGAGAAACAATAATAGGAGTTGTGGTCAAATGCTCCTTCGATTCATTGAATGCCTTTTGACACTTCTCATGAAATTCGGACTTAGCCTCTTTTTCAAGAAGCTTACACATCGAGTCAGAAATTTTGAGAAAACCTTAATGAAACACCTATAGAAACCAGCGTGTCCCAAGAAGCTCCAGACACCCTTGACTGAGATAGGTGGAGAAAGTTTGAAATCACATCGATCTACGCTTGATCGACCTCAATACCTTTTTCAGAGATTTTATGCCCAAGGACGATCCCTTCCTTTATCATAAAGTGGCACTTCTCCCAATTCAGCACCAAATTAGTCTTCTCACATTGTTTAAGCACTCGACCCAGATGGTCAAGACAGTCATCAAAGGAATCATCAACAATCGAGAAATCATCCATAAAGACCTCAAGAAAGTCTTCCACCATATCAGAAAATATCGACATTATACACTGCTGAAAGGTAGCCGGTGCATTACAAAGACCGAAGGGCATCCTGCTAAAAGGGAATGTCCTATAAGGACAAGTAAATATAGTCTTCTCCTGATCCTCAAGGGCGATATTCATCTGATTGTAGCCCGAATACCCGTCAAGGAAGCAATAGTAAGACCGTCCCGCTAGCCGATCAAGCATTTGATCAAAAAAAAGGCATGGGGAAGTGATCCTTGCAAGTAGCAGTGTTAAGCTTGAGATAATCCATGCAAACTCTCCAACCTGTCACAATCCTCGTCAGAATCAGCTCATTCTTTGCATTGGGCACCACTGTGATGCCGCCCTTTTTTGAAACACATTGAACTGGGCTCACCCATTTGTTGTCAGCAATAGGGTAAACTACTCTAATATCTAACCACTTGATGATTTCTTTCTTGATGACTTCTTGCATATTTTCATTCAGTGTCCTTTTGTGTTCCACACTCGGCTTGCTATCCTCCTCTAACTGGATTTTATGGTCATAGATCCCTGAAGGAATCCCCTGAATGTCTACTATGGTCCAACCAATAGCACGCCTATACTCACGCAATATCTCCACTAGCCTCTCGATCTGCTCCTCAGTCAGTAATGCTGAAACAATCACTGGTAATGTATTATTTGGACCAAGGAACTCATACTTCAGATGTTATAAGAGTTGCTTAAGCTCAAGCTTCGGTGTCTCAACGATAGAAGGATTTGCTGGAGGAGTTGTTCTATTTTCCAGATCAAGAGTAAGATTCTTTGGGTGGTAAGAATATGAGCGTAACCCAGCAAGCAAATTCACCGTCTCCACATAACCTACATATCTTCAGCACCAAAATTTACAAAAATCGCAGCAGGAGCTTCTCCCAAACTCTCCTCTCCCATCTTGAATTCCATAGCTTCATCAATAACATCAAAAGAATCAATCACCGAAATGCTCTCATAAGCACTAGGCAACTTCATCCCCTTATTTTCTACGAAAAGTAACGTCCTCATTATTGACTCAGAATTTTATTTCGTTCCTTTTCGAATCCATAAGAGCTCTTCTCGTAGCAAGGAAAGGTCTCCCCAGAATAATAGGAATGTCCCGATCAACAGCACAGTCAAGAATCATAAAATCAGCGGGCAATATAAATTTACCAACCCGCACAAGAACATCATCAACCACGCCAACCGACCGCTTAATAGATCTATCAGCCATCTATAATCTCATAGTAGTCGGCCTTGGCATCCCCAAATCTTATTGCTTGTAGATAGCAAGGGGCATCAAATTTATACTTGCCCAATTATCACACAGAGCGCGAGCAAAATCATGGTACCTAACAGAACAAAGAATGGTGAACGCCCCAGGATCTCCCTTTTTCTGAACGGTAGTTGTTGAAATAATGGAACTCACAGTGTGAGTCAAACTCATGGTTTCATGTTGCACCATTTTCTTCTTGGTCAACAAGTCCTTCAAGTACTTAGCAAAACCGGGCATCTTCTTAACAGCATCCAAGAATGGAAAGTTCGAGAGATAGCGCTTGGTCGATCATAAAATTTCTCGAACTTAGCATCTTCCTTCTTCTTCACCAACCATTGAGGAAAGGGAGGTTTAGATTTGAAAAGCTGAGTCAAAGGGCGGAGAGCCCTTTTTACAGTCTGCTTACTCTTGTCATCAGCCACCTTTGAACTTTTCACGGAATATCAGCAACTTTCTCTTCATTAGAAATCTCATCAACGATAATTGGTGCGTCGGACTACACCTCTTCCTCTTCATTAATTGGCTCGAGATCAATACCCTTCTTTTCAGCACTTTGGAGTTTTTTACCACTCCCAGTACTAATAGCAAACCGATCCATGGCCGCTCCTCCATTCTTTGGATTACGAATAGTGTCACTATGAAGTCTTCCTTTTTTGGTGAGGGTGTTCTCTAGAAATATCTCTCTCCGCAACTCGAGCTTTTGAATGAGCCGCCGACGAGACTCCTTTGTCTGTGCTTGGGATAACATCTTTTCAGACTTGGTTTGATTTCTCAGAACCTTTTCAAGCATTGCCTCAACCCTCAAACTACTTTGGTCGTTGACTACCCTTTTTGTGGAATATATGGATTGGAACTCTTATTTCTGAAATTGTTGTTGTTGTTGTAGTTCCCTTGATTCGCGCCACCATAATTATTATTATAGTTCCCCTGGCTATTATTGTAAGTACCTTGGCTCTGCTGAGGTCTCCATTTATTTGATTCTAGTAACCCCCTTGGTAATTCTGCCTTTGATAACCCCCCTGAGAGTTGTTCACATAGTTAGCATCTTTAACCTGCATAGGAGGTCCCTCTTTATATGGACCCTCTTGGACTTTGTATATCCCCTTCGGTATACCTGAAACATCTTCGCAAATATTTACCTTTTTGATACGTTCTCATCAAACTTCTTAGTCAATCGAAAGAGATATTTGTTGCAAATTCTGAACGATAATGTTCGGAGTATCTTCTCTTTTACCATATTCTGGATCATAGCATTCCCGTAGGGTAAAACATTAGCATTGTTCGAGTGCCAAGCCTGATTGTGCATAGTCAATCTTTCAAGTATGTTGGTAACTCAAGTGTAAGTTTTATCCATAAAACAAGCATCAGCTGCATTGTTCACAATTAATTGTGTTATAGGATCTAGCCCTCGGTAGAACTTCTCCATTAACATATTCTCCGGAAAACCATGATTCAGAAATTTCTACAGATATTCTTTAAATGTTTTGCTGGCATAATAGATAGGGTGCATGATTTTATTATGTCTCTGGCCAAGCACAGTGCCAATAGAAAAACCGCTCACATCACACATCAACTCGAACGGCGGAGACCAGTTCGGAGAAACAATAATAGGAGTTGTGGTCAAACGCTCCTTCAATTCATCGAATGCCTTTCGGTACTTCTCGTCAAATTCGGACTTAGCCTCTTTTTTCAAGAAGCTTAACATCGGGGTTAAAAATTTTTAGAAAACCTGGAAACACCAGAACCGGGTGTCCCCAAAACTCCGGACCTTTACGGATAGGTGGAG
>NW_026718754.1:0-11383 GCF_029784015.1 Lycium ferocissimum | reverse complement strand
CAAAGCTCAATCTCCGAAACAACTACGAATCGACAAGGGACCTTGAATTAGTATGATTGTCACAAGAAAAAACCGGAAATTTAAGTTTGGGACTGTTTTTTCTTTTTTTTTTTTTTGTTGGGGCCCGTTTGGTATACTTTGGAAATTTTTTTTTGTTTTCTTGAATTTTCGAATTTTGTTCTTAAATTAATAAATTTGGTAAAGCCCCTCCTCCCCCAAACACGGGTATGGGCCAACCCAATTTGGAGGGCCCCACCCCCTTTTCGCCTGAAATTTTTATTTTAAGAAATTTGAAAAACCCTCTAAATTCCGGGACAATTACGAGATTCCAAATTTGCCCTTAACCCTCCTTTATTTCCGGTTTTTTTTCCGACTCTCTGCACCTAAAAAAACCCAATTAAAGGCCCCCCCCAACATCCATATTTTTTCCCAATTTTTTTCCCAATACGCACAAAAGGGTAAAACATCCCCCACAATAAAACAACGGCCGGTGGTCCCGGGGCCGAATCTCCAAATCTCCGCGAACCCGGCTCGGAACTGGGCCCGCCCCGAGGCCCCGCCCTCAAAACCTGGGGCGGACCGTGTCCCCGCCCGACGGAGAGGATATCCGCCCGACCGGGGCCGGGCCGCCCGCCTATAACCCCGAAATTTCCGGAAACCGCCCCGGGTGGCCCCCTGTCCGCCAAGGCGCCGCGCCCCTCCTCCCCCAAAAGCCCAACCCGGCGGTCCATACGTCGGGATGCCATCGCCTCCCTCCTAAATCAGGTCCAACCCCGCGCTACTGCCCGACGGCCATATCCCCACTGACCCGGGTGCTATCGACCCAGAAATTAAACTCCTATTAACCGGACACCCGACCCCCCCGTGTTGACGTCAACCCTCGTTTCCCCGCAACTGGGGGGCAAGGAAAAAGGGCCCGGAACTCGCCCCGGGGGGGACCCCCCCGGAAAGCCCCAAGACCATCCCCCCGGAGCACATCCCTTCGGGCCACCACGCCCTTCTCTCGAAGCCCCCCCAAACCCCAACGAACCCACCCCGGAGAAACCCCGGGGGGTTCCTCCGGCGGACCCGAAAAACTCGGGGCCGCATGTGGGGAAGTCGCGACTTCGACTATCACGCCGTCATCGTCTCCCCCGCCCCGCGTCCACAAACCCCCGCCCCGCCCCAAAGTCTAATCCCAGGGCCTCTCTGTCCTTCCTCCCCCCGGCCGGGGGGCCCGGAGGCACGGCGCCCCTGGGGCCGGGGCCGCCGGGGGACCCGCCCCAACCCCCCCGGGGGGGGGGGCCGCCCTCCGAATGAAAAAAAACCGGGGTCTGTCCGGCGGCCCGAAAACCCCCGGGCCCCCCGCAAACCCCACCCCCCCTTTCGCCTTGCCCCCGGGCCCTCTTTGGGGGCATCTCGAAAACATAAAAAGATCGAAAAAAAATTCCTAATAACACCTCAACGCACGATCTAAGATTAAAAAAGGTAACCCCCTAAACCCCCCGTCCCTTTTTTGAGGGTCCAACACAGTAAACAAGCTCTACAGACACCCCAGCATTGAGGAAAAACCGCTCGTCCCTTTTGTCACCCCCCCGGGCCGGGCGCGTTTTGCCCAAACGGATATTCTATCAAATCATTAATTTATTCCCCGTTTTATATTCATTAATTTGAGCGGAATAAAAAAAATCCCGGGTTTAAGGGGCCCGGGATGTAAGATGATTAAAAACAAGAGCGGGTATACATCGGCCCAATATATACACAAAAGCGACATAGGGCCCATGGCCCCGCCCAAAAAGAGACCGCATAAAAGTCAAATCACAAAAAACAAACATACGTGGACCCTCCCCACAAGATGACTACGGGCCTCCAACTCCAAACAAAACATAGAGGGGAGGCCCCGTCGTACCCAAATAGTCTAAATGTACAAAAACATATACTAAGAAAATATATAAAAAAAAAAAGCCCGAAAAAAGGACAATCAAGAAGAAGTGGCCTAAAACGGGGGGTTCCCCCCGGGGCGATACCCACCCTGACCCCCGAAAATGGGGAAGGAATTTTAAAAAGCTGGGAGTAGAAAATCAACCCTGAAAAAGACAAAGGGAAAATACCAAATCAAGTCCCGCTGTTTTAAATATATACAAATAATGCAAATCAAATAGCATAACGCTCGGAACGGGGCACCCCCCGAAGGTTCCAAACCCCTACCCGAAGGTTTCAAATCTCCGTAAAAACCCCCAAACATATCATATCATATCAAAATTTCAAAACGACGTATCGCGCTAAAAATCATATCATTACCCATATCAAAAAATAACCCTACCGGGTAACCCCAGGCGAGGTCTCGAAACCAAACACAACATATTGCCGAATTTATCATAAGGCGACGATTACAAAGCCCCGGACTGCGAACGAAATCACAATCATTGGCACGAGGGGATTTGGGGAAACCCATATGCATATCAAAAAAAAATTTCGGGACTCGCCCTTAATTTCTATTCTATACATATACATTAGTTTTTATTAAGGGAAATTGATACAAAAATTTTCGACTTTTAAGTTATCCATTTTTCAAAAAATACATCGTAGATCATTTAAAATTCTTATTCATAGTAAAGAACACTCAAATAATATTATAAGGTATTTAACACCTTAGGCTAAAATGTTTTTTTTATATAAAGAGAAATAGGACAATTAAACCAAAAAAGGGGAAATTTTTCGAGGCCTAGGGGCCCACCTGGGGTAAGAGGGGGGGAAATGAAATTACAAACATTAGGTCCCTAGGGTCATTCGTAAGAGTTTCGAGCGAATCAATACATTTGCGAAGGTTGTAAGGGTTTGGCATTCCTTTGTCCAAATGTAAGAATTATAATTCTTTTTCGGGGAAAATAGTACTCAAAATCAAACCGGGTTTCCAAGAGGAAATTAGGTTCCTTTTTTAACAGTAGACTGGGACATGCCAAAAGAACAAAAAGTATTTTTCTACCTTACGCGCGTTTCCCCGTTAAAACCGATTCGTTTAATCTACAAATGGTCAAGTTTACCAAAGGGTTATGATTCTTTACTCAACAAGGTCATGTTTCTACAAATTTCAAAATTTTATATATAACCCCCCGAGAATCTCTGGGCTCAAAATATCAACAACAACAACCAAAACATCAACAATCATCAAAAACTACATTATGGCACAAATAGTTTTCTTTCTACATAGTTCAAAAATTTTCCCATCCAAATTTACATTATCAAACTAATATCAACTTTTCCCCTATTCATTAACTAATTCGATATTATTAAAACATCTTCCCCGTTCCAAAATTTTTCGAATTCAATTTCCAAATTTCCCAATTCCATAAAATTCTTCCAAAACACAACAAACCCAAATCACATTGTTTTCCTACAAACTTTTAACAACAATCATAATCCACTTTAGAACCTTACTCCCATCATTATATAAAACTATAAAATTCAAAAAATTCCCCAATTACTCAACAACCTCAAATTTTTTCAAGTCATGAAACCTTTGTTTCCTACTAAGATCACAACAACACAACTAACAAACTAATTAAAATTGAATTCATTTCTTCCATGTTAGCATGGCCACCGCCAACATGCTTTTCTACCACCCGCCTGACACCAACCCACTTTTATAATTCTCATCTAATTTTAATCATTATAACATATAAACTATTTAAGCCTTCAAAAATAAAAAATACCTTTTTCTTCAAATTCCAACTTTCCACAAACTCGCTCTTTTTCTAAACTAATTATATCACGTTGAAGAGTCTTGAGCTTTTTAAGAATTCAAGAAGAACAAGATTATTGGATTGAAGTTGGAAGTTTGAAATTTCTTTTTTTTTTTTTGTTCGGGAATGGCCGGTGCTTTCTCTCAATTTTTTTTTTTTTTGTGATTTTTTTTGAATGTTCCAAGGCTAGCAACACTATATATATAATTCCCATTTAAAAGGTCACATTTAATTTAAGACACTTATTATGATGGGTTTGGGCAACATATGGTAAACCCCAGGTTTCCCCAAATTTCCCTTTAATTTTTTTTTTTACCCCTTGATTAAAATCTCCCTTGTAATTTGACACTAATTTCCAAAAATTTCCGCCCCCCTTGGCCTTCTCCCATGTCTTCCCCTTAGTTTTTTCCCTAAAACAACATGAACATGTTAACTAAAATCAAAATATTGACTTATAAATAAAAGTCACAATTTTTTAAAATTTTTCAAAAGCGAAAACACGGGAAAAACATTGTAGGGGGGTTGTGTGTGAAGTGTTGATCGTATGGAGGTATGGGTAGGGAAAAAGAATTAATTTTGGTAGTGTGTTATTGTTGTTGTCTTTTATATAGAAAAGAGGAAGAATTATGAAAGTATGATTGTAATTTTTGGTGGCCGAATATGTATGTATTGATAAATGCAAAAATGGGTTCTATTTAGCATTTTGATTGTTGTGTTGTTGTTTTAATGTAAAAAGGGTGGATGAAAAAGCATGAAAAAAATTTAAGAAATGGTTATGGTCGAAAGAGGGTTTTGGTAAGTTAATGTAAATTGATATTTTTGATATTCTAGGGGCGTCGTTATAATGTGAAGAAGATGGAAGGTTGTTTTAAGTTAGTATACAAAAGATGAGAAAAGATAGTTGTTGGAATTGGAAGGTTTCGAAAATAATATGTTAATTGAGTTGTTAAAAATTAGTAACGTAGTGGGTTGAATTAAGGGAAATTTAATTTAATTGAATTAAATATAGAAGTGTTGGGGAAACCTTTTGTAATGTTGTTGGGTTCCGAGTTGAATTCGGGGTTTTTGATGTTGGTTGGGGGAACCATATTCTGAGTGTATTTTGGGGAGACGGAAATTTTGGGGAATATAAGTGAATTTATTTGAAAAGTTGAGACAAGGAATAAAATGGATTAAATGTAGTAGATTGACAAGTTTTACAAAAAAGATAACTAGTGGGCGCAGGATTAAGGCACCCTTTCTTTCGGCATGTCTTAGAGCCAAGTAAGGTGTGATATTGATATGTATATTCGGGGTTTTTCTATTTGTGATTGGTCCCTTTGGTCGTATGTCCCCCCCAGTTTAAGTATCAATAACAAACGAATTTCGTTTAAGATTCGGGCTGCACGGGGTATAAAATTCGATGTAAATATTTAAAAACTTCCCAAGAGAAAATTTTTATATAAGAAATTTGGAATAGGTATTCGAGGGGTATTCGATATAAGTAGAGTATTCCCAACCCGATATAAATATTCGGCAGTGCAATAAGTCCCATATAAATATTCCCAAAGAAGGTTCCCATATAAATATTGTTTGAAAATCCATTTAACGTCCATTATTTCACGGGGTTTGGTTTTATTTAGTTTCTCCTTTTTTCGGCATATGTTACGATTTCTTTGGGAGTCCCGGCCGTTTATTTCGGCGCATTATGACAACGGGGATGATTTTGTTTGGACCCCAAAGGGGGGCCCCAGGTTTTGAGTGACATCCGATATTCCCAGATTGATCGTATGAGTTTCAGGTTTAGTTTGTAAATTTGAAATCTTTCCGGGTAGATGTGTGGGGACCGGCGTGGACCCGTTCCCCAGCCCCCTATTTTTTTATTTGCATTGTACTTTGATTTCCCCGGGTTTGATCCTCACCCGTATTTGTTTTTTACTCGCCTATTACTATTTCTACATCCCGGGTCCGGAGAAATTTTCCCTTTTTACCTTTCATTTTATTCGATATTCCCTTTTGATTTCCCTTTTTACCCGACTATTCCTTTGACCCCTTTTCGGGGCGCTTTCATGCCACCTACCCCAGATCGAACTTCAAGAGGAGCCCCGAGATGGCCTCCCCCCCAAAGGCGGGATGGCAGGCCGGGTGATTTCAGGGAGACGGACCCGCGGGGTCCGAGATCCTTTGGGCGGCCCCCGCGGGGTCAAGGCCTATTTGTTTTTACAGTAGATGTTGGGTTCATTCCGCCACGATTGACTAGTTCGATGTTTGAACGAGGGGCCAAGACGATGCCGACGTCTTTGAAAGTCTTTTTTACGCTTCTTTATTTGATCCGGAAATTTGAAAAAAATTTAGAAATGATCCAGGGTTCGCCGGTGGGGGCGGGCCCATCCCCCGATCGTTGGGGGTGACAAAACCTCAATTAAGAATATTGTTGTTCCAATTATTGACCTATTATCTAACTTAGGATTATTCTAGGTTTGAATTTTTTGGGGTTTAATTCATGAATTTAGGTTTTTTCTAATTTTGGGGGTTTTGATTTAATGAGAAATGAGGGGCCAATTTGTGGTTAAATTCCGAAATTAAGGATAATGACTAATTGGACTATGGTAGCATAATTTCGCCTTTTTATGATTTTGCCCTTGATTCAATGGGGTATTTTTGGGTACTTTGGAACTTCCCAGTATCTTTTTCCGATTTGTTGACTTTTTTTGAGGGTCATTTACTTACTTAGCAATATTATTAGACCACGTTCCCAGTCGTTAAAAGGGAAGGTGAGGGAGTAGACGTGGCCCGCTTCGAGGTGGTTCGCTTACTTTAATTAATTTGATTAAAACTTTGTATGCGTAAAGAGGGGAAAAAGGCGTTTGGGGCTTGACAACGGGGGAGTATATACTTTGGGGGGTATGACTTTATTAGTGGGCTTGTCACCTTATTTTACGTTTGTGATTTTTGGGTTTATTGTAACACCCGTTTGGCCATTACCAATTTTCCCTCAATTGGTTTAAATATCCCCGGGGGTTGGCCCGTTGTTGTAGGGGGGAATTTTAGTTAAAATTAATTATTATGAGTTAAAGGAAATTAAAGATGAGTTAGGGGTCCCCGACTCGGCATTCCCCACCCCCGACCATCCCTCAGGGGCGAAATGTTCGAGGTTAGATGTTTCCGAAATTCCCTTCCCCCGACGAAAGTATCAAAATTTTTTAAAAATCCCCCCCCGAGCGAAATGGTAGCCGCCGTAAGGTCCCCCCGAGAACGGACCCTTTTTTTTGTCATTTTAGGTTTGACCTTATTTTTCACCCAACTTTTATTCCAAGCCGCTTTTTGGGGCATTTTTAAAAATCCAGGAACCCCGGGGAAAAGTAAGCTCAAACCTTAACCTTCCTCTTTTTTTGATTCCTTTATTTATTAAGGTTTCGATTCTGGGTTAATAAAAAGGGAACTTCCTAACTTTAAAAACCCTAGGGGGGAAAATGGTTTTCTTTTAGAATCAGACCTTTTTGAAAGAACTCCTGGTTCCAGCCAAGCGTTACCCAATTTCATATTCCTTTTTCCCCTTATTTTTAAATGGTTAATCTTGAGTTTTCAAATTGGGGATTTTGAGGGAAATGTTATTTATGACTTTTTGGGGGTTAAGATATATAAAATCTAGATTTTTAATCAAGGAGACCTGAAAAAAAGTTTGGAGAAATGTTCGTTTTTCCCCTTCCCGGTCGTATATTAGATTCTATTTTCTTGGGGCGTGTATACCTAATCCAATACTTTTTATTTTTTATTCCAACCCCTTTTGTTTGTTTTTTTTTCCGAAAAAGATTTCGCCCCCTACCCCACCTCAAGGTAGGTTCTTATTTGATTTAAACCCGATTAATTTCATATAGGTAGATGATTGATGGAAAAATCATGTTTAGGTCTCCGAACACGGTTGGGGGGAAAATTTCTGGGTTTCTTGGGTGGTTTCCCTTTTGATTCGAGCTTGTTTTTTCCCCGGTTTATCTAATGACTGATGGTAGATTTGGGCTCGCGCCGGGGTGATATGGACTTTACAATTTCCATTTGGTTTTCCCCCTAACCTAATAGGGTGTGATGGGACTCGACCCTTCTTTAGGCCCGGGGAACCCGTAACCCCGTGATATTAACCATCGGCCCCCAAAACATGACATAAATACTAATGAAAATTTTTTGAAAAAAACAGCCTTTACCACAAAAACAAATAAAACTAGTCCGAGAGATCCGAACATATGAAGTTGTAACATAATGCATAATGATACACCGCTACTAGCCTCTTACAAAACTAACATCTTATATACACGACAACTCCAAAGTCTCTAACATAACTCGATATCATAACATAAGCACTCCGACTAAAGACTCCAGGAGGAAGTGGAGCTCGCCTCGGCTAGACTCTTCTACTCATCCGGTGTACTGCGTGGCATGAAACCCCACCCCGACGAAGGGTCGACGAAAAATGTGTTATATCCCGTTTTCGTACATTGGGAACAATCCGTTTATCTATGGTAAGTTAGAGACAAAATCATTCCGGATACAAAGTCGGGACTTTTGACCCGATTTTGTTTTAAGACCTAAAGTGTTCATGAATTTTTTGGAGGAACAATTAGGAAAATTTGGGACCAAATTGGAATATTTGGAAGTTGAAAATCACGCAATTTGGGGCCCCTTTGGGGTGTGTGACTATAGAGAAGGTCCCACCCATTTTGTGTCCAATTTTAATTCCTCCACACTAAGTGTGACCCAAGGGAAAATTTGTATAAGTCTTGCATTAGACTAAAAGATGACTACCAATTCTTTTTATCTCATCCAACACTTAGAAAAAAAGGAACCGAAGTGAAGAGCACAAGGCTCTGGGCCAGAGACCAAAAATGAGGCCCCATTTCTAGCCATTCCAAAATTATTTCTTTGATGCAAACCCATTTTTGAGGTCCTAAGTAGCGTGGAAGTTTGGGTTCATCCAACAAGTCGTTGTGCCAATTGCAAACCCTAGGCTATTTGGGGAGTAAGAAGAAAGGTAAGATTTGATCATGTTTTATGTGTTATAAAGGTTTTGCATGTTGTAGTATGCTAAAATGAAGAAAATTCATAAATATGGCATGTTGGAGTGGAGGTTGAAGTGGTGCTAGCGGTAAGTGAAGTGTGGTGGTGTGGTGTTGAAGCAAGAATTAAAGCCAGTTAGTATGTTATGATCATTGTAGGGGAAATGGATGAGAATTCAATATGTATATATGTTGTGTTAAGAAAAGGGTCATGTTATAGACAAAGAACGCATTAATGTCGCTTAGTGATTTAGTGGTTGTCGTAATGAATTCTATGTTGAAACAGCTTTAATAACTCAAGTTTAATGTTGTAATTGTATGGGTGATTTGAAGGTTATTGTGCGTTTAATGTAATTTGTATATTGATGAGAATAGCATTGTTAGAATGTGAATTGTTGGGCAAATCATGATTGGGAAGTTAGAAAGGGCTAGGTGGTGTCTCTTTGGGGACGTTTTGAGCAAATTGAGCCTTGTTGGATTTTTGAAAATATTGTATATATTGTTTGAAATATCCTTAAATGATGTTAGTATGGATTCGGATTGGTAATGAATGTAAAAGGGCGTTGATGTTGGCTTGAACGTAAGTCGTTGAATGAATATTTTAAAGTTGTTGAATGATGTAAAGGCAAGTTGATAATGTTATATTGCCTTTGGATTGATTATTAATGTTTCTAGGTTGGTAGTTGTTGTTGTTGTTGTTGATTTTGAGTTAAATTCTCGGGTGGCCTTTTTAAGGGAAATTTCTTAAATTTCGTAAATTAAGGGCTAAATGGAATTAAATGCCCAAAATTCCTAGTAAGGTTTCGCATATTATGACTTGTTTGTAGACCTTGGAAGCTGAGGCGTAGGATGGCTTTAGCTTGAATTTGGATTAGCGTTGAGTGCGTACGAGGTATGTAAAGCTTCCCTTCTTTCTTCGGCATGTCTTAGATACGACTAAGTTATGATATGTTAGATCTTCGGGGAAATTCCATTCTTAAAATCCAAGCACGTTTGGGAGCGTATTTGTTTGATGTTGCCCTTTGGGGCAAACTATGGTTTATATGTTTTTGTATGATTGATTTTCAAAAGTTGCATAAAAATTGGTTTTAAGAGAGTGTTGTTCCTAAATGATTGAAAACTACGAAAGTCCGTAACCACAGGAGGAACCGGATCGCCTCGTCACACCCAACCCTTACAGGGTGTGATGGCGACCACCCACTAGGGCCGAGCGAACCCTCGACTCATCGATACAAAATCACTCCCACTTTTAAATCAAATAGGATAAAATACATAGCAAAATTTTTTGAAAATACTCTTTTCGTAGCCTTCAAACAACAAATTTATAATCATACAAAATTCAGATAACGGACCGACATATAGGGACGAAGCGCTTACGAACCGACCTTAAAACCCACGCGCTGTCGCAAGTCTCAACACCATCCAAATCATAACAAAAAAACTCGACGCCACCCTCGGAGAAGGGGCTTGCATCTCTCGGAACACTTCTATAATAACTCACATCCGGGATACCGTTGACATGGACGCCCGGGGTCGATCGGAAAAGTACCCAGCATGTAAGGCATGCAATACGAAGAACCATTAAACAACAGACTAAAAATAATACATTATCAAAATGCGACGCCATTTCTCGGTAACAAACGACATACCGCATATACCAAAAATACGAAGGTAAGTAAGTCAGCCATACTAAAATGCTTATTTTACAATTACGATCGCATGTCCGCAGGTCGAAAAAACGAGTGACGGGGAATGTCACACGTCGACGAAGTACGAACGTACGATTATTTAGATAAGATTATGTATCGGACGAATACGAACCCGGAATGTCGGATGACTTCTTATACCCGGACAAATCTACGTAATATTCGGAGAGGTCATATAGTGGACAATACCGAGCGTACGAATTCCAATGCTTACTTTCCCGATTAGATTGTGAATTAAAACCCAATCATATAGATTTAACTAGAACCTGACCCCTCATAGCATATAATGTCAGCCCTCGATTAGGGACTCTGAATAGGATCTGTATAACAATCATATGTCATATATGCAAATAACTGTCCGCCCTTTGTTGGGACTCGGGATATGGAATCATGCATTGGAATCATGTACCAAATATACATAACGTGTCCCCCTCTGCGGTCTCTGAATAATCATCTGTGCCTCTCGGCCCCCATCCCCCTTCCATCAAATCTAAATACATACGAATCGTGTCCCGCCCGCAGTCGGGGACTCGGTGAATAATGCAGAGAAAAGCATCAGAACCGCCCGGACCTCGACAATAAAAACGCGAAGCACGAGAACATACGCCCGGCCGGAGCAGTGAAAGATACATTGAGTCATGACGGCGAGTCGTGAGAAACCTATCACATAAATCCGGACTCGATGAACACGAAATACCGATATTCGGGGGCTCGAAACGAGTTTCGGGGTTTGTCCGGTTAGTATCGAAGATATGGCGTTTGAAATAGAAACCTCTCGGACTTTTAAGCGATCCCAGGCCCTACACGAAGAACATTAAGCCATGAGCATACTCATATTGGAATACCTCGGATCGACGACTCGTATCCAAATACACATACGAATATTTATATGGCCTCATCCGAATCTCATAGAGTTATCCCCATCGGG